>NW_015386386.1:863083-994148 GCF_001527695.2 Protobothrops mucrosquamatus | reverse complement strand
GGTGCCTTACCTCCCTTGGGCTGGGCCAGCTGGTGGTCGGCCTGCTCCGTCTCTGCCGCTTGCCAGCTATGCCTCGGCCGGCGCAGGGGGCGGAACCACACATGCGCGGCGCTCCCGGGCAGGGAAAGTCCTCGACTTACGACTGGTTGGGTAGTCCTCGACTTACGACCGGTTTAGTCCTCGACTTACGACCGGTTGGGGTCGCGGCATTAAAAAGGTTGAGAACCACTGCTTTATACCCATTAATATTAAATATGTTGGAAACTTCTAGCATGCTTTAACCATCTTAATAGTTTCATGTAGTTTAAATCAGAACTTTGCCACTTTGGATACTGAAACCCTATTTCTGGCTTCTTTGCAAAGTATAATCCTTAAAGCCTGAGTATTTGAAAGACTGTCTGTTTCAGTGCAAACCTGTCTACCATAAAGATGTTCAGGGAGGTTCCTTCTAAATGTGCCTCTGCTGGCAGAGGTCTATTCATCTGGCATGCTCTTAGACAGTACAAGGCACTCTTGGAAGTTGTGTTTGTTCTCTTTCTTTATAAGAGTATTCAAAATGCCTATTTTATCCACTCTTTTTTTTTTTTACTTATTTTAATTTGCATTTTATTAGTAGCTGTTTCAAATGCTCAAAATTGCAGCAGGAAGCTGAAGAATGAAGAAATAAATAACAGAGAAGCTGGAGGAATTCTCTCCCCCCCCCTTTTTATTTTCTTTCTGTACTACAATCACATTGCCTCCAATATTTTTGTCATAATCACAGTGCTTTAACTCTGGCTGGTAGGCAAGAGAGCTGCAGAAAGAAAGCAGTGGATAGAATAGGCATTAAGTATTGTCCTATCACCAGCAGCATTACCCCATCTTGTGTTACTGGAAGTTGCTTTCCAGTACCGTTTTTTAGAGAAGCATTAACAACTAATATATGGATACATAAGATATCCAAGTAAAATGTAAATGTAGCAAGAGAAAACAATCCCATTGTGTTCCTTTAAAATGTCATTTTCAAAATACTGTGGAGTCCTTTAAATAAATTAATATAATTATGCATGTTATACTGCTGGATTGCTATAACAGATTGAAAATATTGTGCACATTTGTTCCCACCCACCTATCTACTTCTGAGAACTGGAGAAGGCTTTGGAGAAGGCTTTTAAGTGTTGCTGCCACTGTATTTGTCATTATGATTAATTGGATATAAAATAGTTTTTTTCCCTATACATATGCCTGAACAGTTATTTGAATTTGAGATTCATTACACCATTTTGGTTTGTTTTAGCTCATCAGTGCATAAAATGTGGATTGCATTAAAAGGCACCATTTTAATTTGCTTTGGGGATATGTTTTGCATCCAAGTCTCGGTGGAATGCTGATAATATTGCCTATATTTAATGTATGTATATGGTTAATATGAACAATAGCAAGCTTTGATCATCATGTTTGATATGCTGATTTGAGTGAGCATGATTTTCGCAACAACGTGATTCATCACGCAGAGGGAAGATGTCTGAATCCAAATATCAGTAATGCTTTTTTGGTATGCATATATGATTTATATTATTTCTGTGACCGAAGAAACTGTGATCAGAAGAACGAATAGAAGGACAGAAATGTCTTAAGTCTGAGTCAGACACTATCAAAATAACCAAAGAATTATTAAAGAGCATGGGATTTTGTGACCTCATTCATTTCCATCTTCTCTAAATTTCAGCTGTTGGAAACTCTGTAGGGTAACATGTAGCCTATGGGCATTAATTGGCTTACTCTTACCTTTAAACATTAGTGTCACAAGGTATGGGCTCTTTCTCAGAGCAGCAGTGAGTGCTGGACATCCCCGTTGAACAAGCGGTCTATTAACTGCTCTTGGAAATGAGTGGCCAGTTTCCAACCTCAAGAGCTCCTAGCCTGGACTCCAGTTTAATAGCCTCCTTACTACTGCATGCTCACTGATATGTTCATCATTCTGCTTGGATTTGCTACAGTACACAGTCTTGACCATTTTTGTGTGCAACACATTTCAGCCAATTAAATCTTTATAGGTTTGGGGATTGAAAAACAGCACCATCTTTTGCCACCCCAATTTTGCCTTGAAGCAAATCTGCACTTTGAGAATGTGTATGTTTTAATTGCTTTTGAGCTGCTCCATATGGATAGTTTTGTTGAAGAACAATTGTGCTTTGAATGTCCATGCATTTCAAAATTACTGCCGGAAATGTGACATGTCTTTTCTTGCAGTTCCTGAAGCCTCCTCATAGTTGGTTGCCCCATCACATGTACGGTGCCTGACTTTTGACCATTGTGGTCATCCTGGTTCTCCATAGATATTCTTTCATATTGATATATATATATATATTGTTCAAAACCATTATTGTGGCTTTTGTTGTTTTTGTTATATTTATTGCATTCTTCCTCCCCCTGAAATCCTTAAAGACTGCCTCTTGCTATCACTCACTTTTGTATCTGCTTGTTTTTATTTTCATCCCTCATCCTCCTGTGGCATAGATCAAGGTGGTGAATGCGTTCCGTAGCTCCCTGTATGAAGGCCTCCAGAAACCCGAATCCAGAAGCTCCATTCATAACTTCATGACTCATCCAGAGTTCGAGGAAGACGAGCCTGAGACCCCATTCCTCGATGGCACTGATGAAGACTTGGAAGCTGAAGAACTTAAAAAGCAAAGTGAAGAGAGTCCAGGGGAGTCCTCACCCCTCAACACAAATAACAATGCAATGGACAGCAATATAGCTGAGGACACCATGCCAGAGCCAGAAAGCCCTTTACACAGCTTGGAAACATCAGTTTGATCTCTGAACTTTGACCTTCCTGCTTCCCCTTTCTCTAGGCAACATAGGCACCAATATCTGACCATACGCTGCAGCTACTTTGGCCAATTTCCTCTCCATCCTCTTTATGATTTCTTGGCTGCAGAAATCATGGTGTCACCTGGGTAGAGTTGTATTTTCAACAAATTGCTTGGCAGAGGTGCCTCCCTCATGAAAGAAATCACCAGTGTGATCATCATCTTCTCAAGTTGGGTACCACATGTCTGTAGTAGTAATTTTTCTCCTTGCTCAAGTTGTTATGCTTAAATAGAAATGCTCTAGATTCCCTTTAAAAGTTTGATGTATAGCATCTATGGCACAGTTGCAAGATATTTCCTTAATTTTGTTTATGGAATCAGAATCCTAGATGCTTTTAAATGTCCTTGGGAAGATGACAATGAGTGTCATAGGAATGTTTTTAAAGGGGAGGGGGTGATCTGAGTAAGGAGTTAGATGTGAACCTAGTCATCCACAGAGCAAGCTGGGGAAGAACTAGTATCCATCCTTTTACTATTTTGTTTCTATTATCTCTTTGTTTCCAGGATAGTGTCAGTCACAAAAGATGAGGAGGAATATAGACAGTCTTAAAATATATATTTTTAAAGAGGAATAAAGCTAATCATAAGGAGATACAACAGTGCCATATATCCTGAGAGAATTAAATGTTAAGGGATTTGGTTTTTAATGAAAAATTACTTTTTATGATTTTAGATCAAAATATTTTGGAATTATATATTACCTGAGATATGTAAGATGTTTATGTATTACATATTTTTGTTTAATAGGAATTTCATCATTCTGAATATTAGGTGAATATGTCATCAGTAAGGTGAACATCTCAACCCTCTGATTCCAAATAAGATGGAACAAGTATGGGCTTATTACTTCTGCCCAATTTTTATTTGGACAAGTAGAAGGAGCCAGTTCTTTGGAGAGTGAAAGTATAAAGGCCAGCTCTAATAAGAATCTGATAGTTCTTACAGTTTTTTTTTTACTGCATTTTGAATGCTGAAGAATGAAAAAGTAACAGGAAAATGTCTTGGCCACAAATATATACACAGAATGTTTTCGTGTATATGGAAAATCTAAATGAATCAGTTCTGTATATTTGGGATAAATTGTGTAGCATTGTGGCACAAACCACTTTCCTTAGTTGATAAGAATAAGATTCTCCCTGTTTCCTGTTAATAGGTTTTCCCTTTTTTGCATCTTGTACGGAAAGGATACTTGCTGGTCTCATGTTGATAGAGTTGCAATATTGAGATGCTGTTCTAGGGGGAGTCACTGTTTCACCCTTACGGACCATAGCCATAGGGGGAGCGAATAGGATGTCCTGCTGAAACTGCTTGTATAGAATTTCTGCAAGAATAGTGGGGCATCTAACCAAACATGCACTAATCTGGACCCTTATGTCAGTTCACAGTGCTTTTCTTGGAAAGGACTACCTGGAAACAAAGAGAATCTAACTTTTCCTACTTCTTTTGGAAGTTTTATTGTCTGGCCATCCTCCCAGCATTCAAATGTATGCGTATTTTTGTTGGAAATTGGGTTTTTTTTAATAGCTTTTCCCTTTCCTTTGTAAGAACGCACAGCAGAAACTCCTGTGCCTTGTCTAAGCACTGCCTGTCATATTTTACTCCAGTACTTTGCCAAGAGATAAGTGTTCCTTAAGCAAAGACAAAACCAACCAAGAAGGAAAGTAAATTGTCTCTTGATTCGACCCTTTAAGCCCAAAACCTTCTACCTGATTAATTGGTCATTGAATTTCATCCTGAGTTCAAGATAGACTGATGAAGATTCCTTTTCCATAGCTGTTCTTTTCCAGGGTTGCTATAAAGAGGGCTTGTATGCTGGGCTCAGCAAACTGCCATTATCTGAAAAAAAACGCCTGCCCATGTTCCACCCTCTGAGTTGCAAATAAGGCCCTGAGTCATTCTCAGCTCTCCTTCCTTCCAGATACATCACTTTATCCCTTTAATCTGAACTATATAGATTGGGAAGACTTAGGGAGGGAGGAGAGCTCCGTTTCTGGTTGTTCAAACTATCAGATAAGGGGGAAGGGCTCCCGTTTTCATTTCATTTCATTCTGTTCAAAACATTGCAATGCTTTGAGGTCATTTTTCTATTTTAAATACTTGCAAAAACAAAAGGGGGTGTTAGGCACCTGCGTGAATATTTGTGAATTATTTGGGGGAGGGGATACTGATTTTATTTTTATGTTTGGGTGGTTTTTTTAATTCAAACGTTTTTGGAAGAAGAAACTCACTCCAGCTATCTGTAATTGACAGATTGCAGTGAGGTATCTGGCCTACATTTTTATCCATTTTTTTTCCCTTTTTTCTGTCTAGTTTCCTCAGGGGACGGGATAATTATATAAATATTATGCAAAAAATATATAGTTTTCTTTAGATCAGAAACGTATATTTTTAAGTCAGCCATATGTATTTTGTTTAAAAGAAACAAAGCTGTGAGTTACGTAACTGCAGTGGAATGTAGTCACATGGCTGGCAGTGGAAAAATGAATGTTTGGTCAGACTCTTGTCAGCTTCCTATCTCTGAACAGCCCTCTTTGTAATAAAGTCAGTTGTGTTATACAAAACTGTTTTTTATATAAATTATGTTGATATGGCAACATGGCTTAAAGTATAAGTGTTATTACCGTGCATACATTTTTAAATGTAAACTAGTTGAGTTTTTCCCAATTTAGTTTTGGTTATAAAATTGGCTGAAGTTGACTAGCTGAAGTTATTAAAGACCTGTAGTATATGCCACCACGAGAGAGGACTTAAGATGAAAGCAAGGAGTCCATTTGCAGTTTTATGGATGCGCACACTCGCCCATTGGCCACCTTGCTGGTTCCATTAAGACTTTTGATCCTCTGCCTAGGGAAAAAGAGGGATTTCTTTTCAATTAAATCCTTCCTTATGTCAAAATAATTGAACAGTTCTGTCCAAAGTTGACTGCATCAGCCATCTGAGAAAAGGCAAGTAAACCCAGTTCAGCAAAGATCAGCTCTTCTGTACAAAGTGCACACTTTATTTTATTTTATGTTATTTTATTTTTACCCTATGCAGCATTCTTCTGGATGTAGCTAGCATCCAAATAAAGTGGTTCCTGCACACAACTCCACTTATAAGTGTAGTCTATCCTTGCTGGATGGGAGTGGTGTTAGATGATAATTTCTTACAACAGTAAGTATGCCGTTAGAAACAAAACTACCTTTGCAGGAAGCAAATGATAATGGGAGGGAGAAATAACTCAAGATTGTGCCATGCCAGATGGAAGATGAGGTAGTATCCTCTTGTGTATATTGTTATGCTTGGGATGATTGATTAAAAAATGAAATGGACCCTAGAGCAGTTTTTCATCTGTTTCTTAATAGGAACATATTGTTTTTGTTAAACAAATTGGCACATTGGTACCAAAGACATTACATTATTTGCTACGTGCAGTGAAAAATATCCATTTTCAGGAGCTAAAACTGTGCAATTGGTTCTTTTTATTCCATTGCACAGGGATCTAGTTTAATTTTTTAAAATTTTGTGCAATAAGTTTTAGGAAAATATTATTTTAAAAGGCATTTCTAAGAGGAAAAGAAATCTAATTGTAATTTTAGCCATGGGCAATCTAAATGAAGATTTATACCATAATTTGAACAGAAGTATAAAACTGTTCATTTAGCTTTTGATCTAAGGACCAACACAAACACCCATTATAACGGGGCTGCAAGCAAGTCCACTAAAGATCTCCAATAATTCCAATTCAATGACTGCATTTTTAAAGAAGTATTTTTTAAATAATCAATATTTGCTGAGCACTCCTAGTTCAACATTTTTTTTCTGACCCACCAGAGCTCTTGATGAGATTACAGCAATTGTTGGGATGGTTATAGCCCTAAGAACAGGCACAGCTTTAAAAAGTACAGGAAGGCAATTACAGCTTCTAGATGTGTCATGGAAGTCTTTTATGAATAAGCTTCACCAGACTCTATAACTTTTTATGAGGGTCTTCTTGATGGAGGATTCTTGGACATCTAGCTCTACCACTAAAGAGAGGAAATAAATAGAACTCTCACTTCAGTCCATGATGCTTTTAGAATTGCTTTAATATTACAATCAATATAGCTGCACACTAATACTCTATTCTACTTTTTGTTGTGCTTCGTAGCTGGCAATATTCCTATTAACCAATAAAAGGAGTCCAGTCTACAGATTCATGTGCCCTTTGAACCCATGGCTAAGACTACTTGTTCAGGGTTTTTTTTCTGCCCATAAATACATACATATACAGTATTAACATAAATACTGCATATATATTTATTTAAATCTCTTCAAAAGCATGCATATAAGAATTTTAAGTTTCCCCTTTTTCAATAACTAGTATAATAAGCAATGGTATTTTTGTATTAAAAAAGAAAAAGACAAAACAAAAGACTGAATATTATATGGTATGCATGACAAAATGGTTTTTAAAAAGTGTGGTTTCAAAGCAATATGTACCCTGGTGTGTTTGCCATATTCTAGAGTCCAGCTTAAAGTGCACCTGATCTGTAATAGCATTTTGATATTATTTAATCTCTATGTACAATGTTTTGCATGTATTTATATGGTTCTTGGGATTTTTTTTTTCTTTTTAGTTATTTGGTAAAGAATAAAGAGAGGGATGGGGTTGGCATGATTGACAAAGTTTTTTCTGTAACATTTGAAACTTTAAATATAGATAATGCTCTGATTGGAAACAATGCAAGGAAATTAAGCTAAGAAAGGGAAAGGGTTTTGAACTAATAAAGCTTGTTTGGCTGTTAAGCAGAATCAATGCACAAGTGCATGGAGAGAATAAACTGTGCCCACATGTAATTGTGATGTCTTCAATATGTGTCCCATTAGTTTATAAAGTCACTGATCATCTACTGAAGCTGCAATAGTATGAATTATTATAAAATATTAGCTTGGATCAAATTTGTAGTGTGAAAATTATACACTTTTTAAAAGCTGACATGATTTTTTTTTTAAAAAAAAAAATATCTCAGATAGGTAATTGCACAAAACATTCTGTGTCAGTTTTCCCATCTCTGAGTAAGGTCCAGAAAAAGCTACCAAATTCTAGCCCAGGCTGAGGATCCATGCCAGTGACACATACAAAAATTCAAATGAATATTTTAAGGTGGAAAAGGCAGAATGCTTTGCAAATCCAAATTTAAATTTAAACTATTGCCAGTTTATATGTTATACTTTTAGCATGAACTTTTTCAATGGCTGAACTTGTTTTTGTATCTGGCAATATATTATATGAATATATAACATCATATCCAGAGTGGGTATAGGTTATTAAAAAGAATACTTAGTGAACATTGCCATGGCTTTTATTGTCCTGTTGCACAATATGGTTATACTGAGACAAAGCTTCAATGTGATATTTTCTAAAAGTATAATGTTTATATGAGATCTTCATATTTTGGATAGAAAGGTCTTTAGAAAAAGCCCTCATTCAATGAAAAAAACACCTTGATCAAGTATCCTTAATGGGAAGGACTTGAAGCTGTGTTATAGGAAAACTGGAGATAATGGTTGATTAGGAATTCACTCTGGTTCAGTAGTGTAGTTCTACAGGAGAAGCAGCTAAATATAAGGCCATGCTTTAAAGCATAATTTAAGTAATTAAAATGTTAAAGATAATAATTAGGAAGGACATAAAGAGTAAAGGCAGAATCCAGTGTATGTAAGAAGAGGGAAATTCTACTTGGAGAAGCAGCATATATGAGAAAGTTAAGATTCAGTGAGCTTGCTTGCAAGTAAGCTAATCCATCCCCATCAGTCATTTTGTCCACATTGATTGCACATTAGAAACTTCTTTTATTGTTAAAATTGTTAAGTTTCATTGAAATAAAGGGCAGGTTATGATTTAAAAAAAAACAGACAAAAACAGTACAAATAGTCATAATAACAACCTAGCAAGGGAACTTGAGACCTTTTAAAAGTTGAACAACCGTTACTGCTTTTGAACTGAATATGGGAAACCATAATCTTTCTGAGACTTTAGTGGTTCTTGTCTGTGGTTACTCCTAAGTTTCTTTGCTGATTTATTTAAATGTGTGGAAAAAACATTTGCCTAGGTAGATTAATCAGATTCTTTTCTTAAGGAAAAGTTTTCTCCAACCACACTGTACATTTGGAAAGAAAAATTGGGGTAAATAATATAGCATAGCATTTGCTTCCTGAGACCACACACTTAGGTATATGAGCTTAAATATGCTGTTTTCAGTAGAGTCTTGTGCAGTTTGGCTGGTTTGGTTTGGTTTGAAGGTCTAGGCCAGTGATGGTGAACCTTTTAGAGACCGAGTGCCCAAAACCCGCCCCCTGCCCCCGCTCCGCCTCCTGTCCTGCCTGCTCCACCCCTGCCTGCCCCCTGCCCCGCCCACCCGCAGGGCCACGCATCGTCTCCATGGCCTGCTGCAGCAGATAACCCAGGCAACCCTGCAGCATCATGGCAGCCATGCCCTCTGCCCACACCCCGCAGCATCATCTGCATGCTATGGAGCGCGAGGGCAGAGTCTTGTCCCTGCTGCCTGGCTATGTCCTTGGCTGCGCTGCTCCGTGCAGGCTGCACCCGGGGGCGACTCTCCTCCAGAGGGGCTGCTGGTGAGGAGGGGGCCGTGGGGGGAGGCGGGGCTGGTGCGACAGCACGCGGGCCCACAGAGAGGCCTCCAAGTGCCGCCTCTGGCACGCGTGCCATAGGTTCCCACCACTGGTCTAGGCTGCTCCTTAAGCCAAAGCAGCATGATTAAAAACATAACCAGTCAAATGAATTGGATAGCATAATACAGAAATCTGCTCTCTTTAAAACCAGCAAAGCAGTCTAAATAGGGCAAAGTATTTGTAGAAATTGCAAAACTTTCTAGGGATTTCCAGAGGACCCTAAGTTTCTTCTACAAGATATCCATTTCTGATAAACTCTGAAAAAAACACCCTTACTAAAATACAGCATGGCATATAAATGTCACCAAAGTTATCTTTGCTTCCAAAAACATCAAGTAAATTTAAACATGATATGATTATTCAAACTGGCTGCATTCCTATGCATTCCTAGGTCTCTTTTCTATGCTACCACACAAAACCAAATTAAAATTCACATGACAGTCATCTGTTATCTGTAGTGAACGTGTTCTGTGGTTATTTGTTTCTGTGCCATTGGTGCTCCTTTACATGCCATAGTTTTATCAGATGTGAAAGCTGCCATTTTTGTGCCTTCCAACCAGCCCACCACTGCCTAGTATGCTGAACTGTCTTCTGCAGATTTGGTAACACTAGCTATTTGCAATTACTGTTCCTTGAATTGCATGGATTAAAAAAATGTATCAAGATATTAAGGTCTCAACCAATCCTAGTAATATACCATATTTGGATTCAGATTTCTGAGAGAGAGAGAGAGAGAGAGAGAGAAATAGATGAATTCTTGAATATCTCTGTATGGATAAATGGATGTATACTAATTGCCCTCTTAAATTTTACACATTTGGTAGCATTACAGATACAATTTTGCCTCTTTACCATTCTATTTTGATCTACAAATATGGAGGTTTTCTGCATTACCAGAGCCTTCTATATCAGCAGAGGCACTCTGAATTACTATTCTGAAAAAATCAGATTTCTAAATTGCAAGAAGAGCCTCCAAGAGTTAGCACAAGCAATTTCTGTCAAACAGATGAAGGCTGAAGATTGGAAGGAGCAGAACTACTGCTTTTCTTCCCATCCTGTCTTAGGTAGATGCCATGTATTCCCAAATGCCTGAAGAGGGCCATTGAAAAATAAAGTATATGCAGACAGTTCACTAATAGACATCTATTTTAAAAGAATAACATAATAACAGTTGGAAGGGACCTTAGAGGTCTTCTAGTCCAACCCCTGCTCAAATAGGAGACCTTATACCCTTTCAGACAAATGACTGTCTAATCTCTTCTTAAAAACTTCCAGTGATGGAGCATTCACAACTTCTGAAGGCAACCCATTCCATGGTTAATTGTTCTATCAGGAAATGTCTTATTTCTAAGTTGGTTCACTCCTTGATTAGTTTCCATCAAAAGACATGCATTTGAATCGGTTAAATAAACTCTAATATTAATGCGGAGGGGGTTATGTGTTTTTTTTAAAAATAATCCTTTGTGAGTTGGTATTGAAAAACAGCAAAATGCAGGAGTGAAAGAAGAGATCTGAGGAGATAGTAAGAAAATATCCAAATCACATTAGATATCAATGTATGTTTTTTGAGTTAATTGGTTTCAGCAGACAAAACTAAAACTAGATCCAATTAAATAAAACTACAATATCTTGCACTGACCTAAGTATTTCTCTTGATCTTCATTGTTGCAGAATCATTTCTTGTCCTTTGAGAAAACAAAATCATTTCTTATTTTTTGACTAATTTGTTAGCTGCTTTTGGGCCTTGCCATTAGTTAAACTCAACTTCCCAACCTGTTTCATTGATTGGCTAGTGTAAATTTTTAGAAAATGGTATTGTAATGCCTTGTTCAGCCCATTAATTTGCCTACTTTTAAACAAAAATTGGACCAAGTGGATCATTGGACTGCCTCAATTTGTGACATGAATGAATAATAATTATGAATAAAGGTGAAATTGAGCAAAGCCTCAATAGATATCAGTGCTAAGTATTTGCTGCCTCTGTCCTTGATGTCTTTCATTGTCATTTGGTCCTGCACAGTGTATCACTGACAAATCCAGACTGAACTTGTGAGGCCATCCATTTATGGGCAAGCATTTTTTAATATTGTAAATAAAAAGATACAAAAAATGAAGCCCATTTCTTTCTCACTTCCTGGTATGTTCCTGGTTTCTGGATGTATCCAACCTCTGCTCTGATGGTTGATTCTCCTTAATCTCTTGTTCCAACAATGTGCATATCTGTGATTCACAATTTGGGATGTGAGGAATCTCATTCCAAATTACAGGATAGTGCTGTATGTATCTAGTGTGCCCTTTCACAATTTTATTTTCCTTAACCTAGTTTTCTTTAGATGTATTAGACTTCAGTTGGCTCCACTTACCAGATAGGCTCATAAGGAATCCCTTTTATATTGGATTATTGTTTATCTTTCCTGCTAAAAGGAAACAAAAGATTCTTTACTAAATGGGGTTATTAAAAGAACCTTTAAAATGAGCAAGTGTCAAATGGTTTTGGAAGTTATTTAGCTTCAGTGCCAAAGCTAAGTACATAGGTACTTGCTCTGATTACTTCAGCTCCCAAATTTCTAAACAATGGTCATAGTGGCCAGTAATTTTGAGAATTAAAGTCAACACATCAGGATGGGGCCCAGGATGGGGAAAGCTGGAGTGGAGGTCTATTGGAATATATTAGAAATCTGTTCAATGTTTCCTTTATAATGCAAGGATTAGTTGAAACAAGGTGGTGGGCCTGCATAAATCACTCAGTGGAAGGTTAAGTCAACATATACACTGTGAAAAAGCACAAAATGAAGAATATATCAATGCCTAATGTGGAAGAAAATACTTTAATTCTCCCAGTATATTCTTACAATGTGAGAAAGGGGCTTTCAAATGCTACTGTAAAATACAGAACTCCACCAAGTAAGAATACACTTTAAAGTTAAACCAGGAAGAACTCTGCTTATGAGAGTTATACAATGACCTAGATGACCATTACCAACTCTGATCGTCAATATAGCTGGAGGTGGTCCCACACAGGCTGAAGACCCAGTAAGGAAAACCTTACTCTTGCAACATCAGAAGTGGGAGCATGGCCACAGCTATCTTCTGACTTGTTTTCAGTGCCTAGGAGTCTCTGAAGTGCTGTGAGTCTAATATGCCTAGTATATTTTTATTAATTGCCTGCAATCTACTCTGCTGACCCTTTTACATTTTTTAAATATGTCCTATAATTTGGCTTGTGCCGTGGCTCAACCTCTGTCTATTCTGCCCTGTAAATTGTGAAAGAGGCATCTCTATGTCTGGGTGTTTGTATGTACCTCACATCTCTTCATTGAATATTAGGGTCTGTAAGTCATAACGTAATAAAAGGATTGGTAATTTGAATAGGCTTTTTGGCTTGGATCATTGAACACACAGAAATAAGCCAGTTTTGTTGATCACACAGCCTCTATGATAGTGGGCCACCTGGCTTGTGCCTCCTTGCCTAGGTAGACACGAGCTGAATCAAAAGCTGTCAGAGAAGTTTCCAAATTTAAACACAACTTGATGTATTCTATTAAATGTAGAACCTATTGCTGTTTGGTATTATCTATCTAGCCAAGCAGTCTTTTTTTCCAATTTCTATTGTGATAAATGCTAATAAGGTAAGGTAAATGCTTCATCTAAATTTTCATTTCTTGTTGAATTTAATGATCCTAATCTAGGTGATATGCAGTTTTTTTAGCTTTCAAAATCTTGTAACCAGATTTAAAGAAGCAACAAATGATACTGTTAAGCAAATTAAAATACACAAATTTTACCAATGGAAATCTTTTTCTGAACCACACTTCCCTCACTTTGTTATTAGAATCATGCAGATTATTTGAAAGAAATGGTTTTAAAAATGCAGGTGTTCGTATAAATGTTCTTTTTGAAAGGCCAAAGCTACCGTATATTTTTTAATTATCTGAATCATGTTTTCAGATGCAGCTTTCAGTAGGATGTGGAGAAATTGCAGCAGCAACTTTACAAGACAATCAGAACTGCAAAAAAAAAAAAAGAACCACAGAATGCACATCCTATCTGAATAAGCAAAAGTGAAGTAGCCACATTAATGACCTAGGACAGGGGTAGGCAACCTCGGCTCTTTTATGACTCATGGACTTCAACTCCCAAAATTCCAGAGCCAGCATAGCTGGCTCAGGAATTCTGGGAATTTATTTATTTATTTATTTATTTATTTATTTATTAAATTTATATACCGCCCTATCTCCCTTACGGGACTCAGGGCGGTGAACAGGCGATACTAAAAACCACAATAATAAATAAATAGTTTCTGTTCTAAAATCAAATTAAATAACAGGCCTGTTCTAAAAACACCCCATACAAAACCCCCCACTAAAACATAATCAAACTACGCCAGGCCGGCCGCATGGAATAGATGGGCCTTCAGGGCTCGGCGAAAAAGGCGCAGGTCCACAACTGTACGTAGGTCGGGGGGTAGGTCATTCCAGAGGGCAGGAGCTGCCACAGTCCATGAGTCATAAAAGTCCATGAAGTCCATGAGTCATAAAAGAGCGAGGTTGCCTACCCCTGACCTAGGACTAGGTCCTTCTGAGAACAAAAACTCAGTGCTGTATTTTTACTTTTATTTTTTGCTTATTAAAGTCAGAGGACTATATATGGTGGCTCATATACTGTGAAGTAGAAGAGTTCTCCAGTCTTGGGACATAGGTTCTCAAACTATGAGTCAGGACTACCAGCAAATAGTGACAATTTTAAAAAGCCAGAATGCTGAGAAAACTTTGTCCCTTGTTTGACTGAACTAACCTGTAGTAGACATTGCAATTGTGCCAATTTTGAAAATACCTGAAATATGTAGCTTAAAATATAATAATTTAATTGAAGTCGTATAATTGAAAAAAATGAGTTTTAGTCCTAGCATCAGTTTGGATCGAAAATAATTCCAATCCTCTGAAGGGAAGCTTTATTAAATGGCTTCAGGCTGCAAATATCAGAAGAAACATTCTGATGCTAGTAATGAACTCATTCTCCCAGTGTAAACCGTTTCAAATTGTAGTAGCACTATATCCAAGCAAGATATCTTGAGGAAACTTAAGTTTACAGCATGTGTCTTCCTCATGCAAACACCAAATCATAGCAACAGCTTCCAGAAGTACTCCCAAAATTACTGCTTGAATTGTAGTTTTAGGACACGGGTGTCAAACTCTCCACGTCACGTGACATGTCGTGACTTTTTTCACATTGCCAGAGCTGGGGTGGGTGCAGCATCCGTATGATGCAACCAGCCCGTGGGTCGGCGGTTTGACACCCCTGTTTTAGGACATACAGGTAGTACAATGGTAATTGGAATCAGGACCTCCACTGCTAAGTGACTTAAAGTGCAACGTACCCACACCAGCTTAGAACTGCAATTCTGGTGGTTACAGTCGTAGTTATTAAGTGAATCTTGTATGGTCATTAGGCACATCACATGATCTACTATTTGTGACCTGCCAGTTTCCCTGGACTGTTTGTTGAAAGCTGGCAACATAGGTCAATGGAAATGCTGCAATGGCTACAAGCCACCTCAGTACCATCATCACTTCAGTCACTGAGTGAATGGTTATCAACCAAGCATTATGGAACAGTGATGGTGAACCTTTTGCCTAACTTGACTTTGCTGGAGTGTCACCCCCACTCAAAATAATTCTTTATGCCCCTCCCCCCCGCACATCTAGACCATCCTGAAGAGTGGCACTCAGCAGCAGGGCCAAGGCTGGGGCTGCAGTAAAGGCCTAGGCCTCAACTTCAGCTCTAGCACCACTGCTGCCGCTCGAAAAGTTTGCCTTGCATCTACCCCAAGGCACAATTGCCCTCGCAACCCAGCACTCCCCAGGATTTGCCACATCACCTACCTTCAGATGGTGGTCTCTTTCTGTTGACAAGCCCCACTTACCTACTCAAGACTGCTCCAGGGTAAGCACAAGGCCTCCTTGGAGCAGCTTTGGATTATGCTCCTCCATGGCCTTTACAGTCTCCAAAAGCATGCCCCATTCTCATGCAATTTTCAGAGACTCTGGAAGCCACACAAGGGCACACTCCTCTCACAGGATTTCGGAGGGTGTGGAGGCCTCACAAGAGCACTGTCAGGTCTTGCCAGACCCGGCTTGGCGCCTCACAGTCATCATGCCATCAAAGGCTAGAAAAGGGGATTAAGATAAATGGGCAATAAAGTTGTGTGTGCAAGTGATGGGAAATAGGGAGGGAAGAATGACAGGTGATGAAGACCAGAGAAGCTTGGCACCAGTTTGCACCAGAATCCAAGGCCAGGCACCCTGAGAAAGAATGCCTATTACCCCAAAACATCTCAGCGTTTTCAAAACATCTTGGCAAGTTCCGATTGGCTGAAGACTGGGGGGGGGAAGGATTGGGATGAGGGGAAAGCTTTCTGTATCTTTTAAGTATGTGAAATCCAGAGCTAGCCTGACATTATTGCAGCCAACATCTTTTTAATAAAAGAAACTTGCTTCAACCCTATGGAGTCGTCTTTCTTTCCTAAAGGATCAGATTGGGGCAGGTCTGACAAGCACACCCCATTGTTGTGAGGCCTCCAAAAATTGTGTGAGAACTGGGTGTGCTTTCAAGAATAGTTTTTGTGTTGGTGAACACTGGTGTGTCCCAAAAAAAAAATGTGTCAAAAGAGTTGCCATTTGGATACACAATCTTAATTCTGCTTTTATTTCTTACAATGCTTGTCCTCCAAGCATGTCACTTAGGGGCTAGGTGCGCCTCTGGTATATAGGAATAGAATTATCTACACACTGCTATTATTTTTATAAGTAATTCAAGGTGGAGAACATGCCTAATGCTACTTTCTCCTATTTTCTCCTCAACAATTCTGTGAGGTAGGTTGGGCTGGGAGAGTAACTGGCCCAAAGTCACCTAGCTGGCTTTCATAGCTAAGGTGGGATTTATGGTCTCCTGTTTCTAGCCTGGTACCATTCTCAGTTTGACATTCATGGACTGTTCCGCATAAAGCAGAAAATGAAATAACGCACATGAAGCATAGTCAGGCACTTGCAACCTGTATAGAATGTTTCACAGGACAAAAGCTCATACTGAAAAAGTTGTCACCGGCTGCAAAATTCAACTGTGTCTGAGAAAGCAGCCTCATGTAACATGAAAGATGTTTGTAAGAAGAGTAATCAAATTTGCATTCCTGATGCTAAAGTTGTTGACTAGTTAATAGTTAAATTAAAACCATACCAAATTAAGGTCTAACAGCTTGCCAAAATTACCCCAATGCATTTGTTTTAACTAGTGGCTAGAAAAAGAAATTTAGATACTTATATAAAAAAGAATGTTACATAAACACTTCAGCATGGCAAGTAAAGGGATGTTACTGCTTTTTGAATTTTTTTTAAGTATATTTTTTAAAAAATATATTTTAAACCAGAAGGTAAACATAGTATAAACTACTAGAAAATAAAGGAAAAAGTGATAAAAAAGCAAAAGATGCAAAAAAGGAAAAAATTAAAATAGAAAAGTATAAAGTGGCATTCAATATTCTTTACAGGAGTTCTAAGTACAAATATACATTAACCTCTCTCTAAAGTTACATGTTACTGTCTTTCTACAATCTGTCCTGTCCAAACACAAGTTTATTTTTTTCATTTTTATGCGAAAAGTCCTAAGAAGCTTTCAATCAGCAATAAATGTATTATTTTCTCTTATCACCTTTTAGTTGAATAATCCCATCATTTGTCTGAATACTATCTGGAAATGCTAAATCTTTCTCCCCAATTAGTTTATAGGTGAAAGTTGTAACTCATTGGTACAAAATCCCATTCTGTTGCTCAAGATGCTGAAGAGCCACTTCACATGAACAGTATTAAATTTTAAATACATATTTAGTTAAATCCTAGCATTGTCTTTTGTTTCTTCATCCAGACTTCTACAATCACATAGTGTAAAAATATGAAGTGAAAATTGTTTGGGATTAATGTAAATAAAAAGTACTCTAAAAACCTACGGAATATCTGAGACATATAAAAGGCAGGACACGTTTTGGCCTTGCGAGAGTCTTGTAGGTTAGGGTTAGTGATGCAAGCTGGCTTTACAGAATGACCACAAAAAAGTGAAAAGACATCATCTTTTAACAGATTGTAATTTCCTTTCCATTTTGGAGAAAAGAGGTGAAATCTCAAAAACACTGTATAACCTTTTCTAACCATATACTCTTAAACTGCACTTCCTAATTATCCCTGCCTCTTACTCCTCTTCCTATATTTTCCCTGTATGAAATTTTCAGTTTTAAGCCTAGAAGTTCTATTGTATCCTCAGGGACTAAAAATATACATCGAATGAAAGAATCGTAGAGCTAGAAAATTTGTATTATGTTAACTATGATGTTAAAGTTATGCAAATATAAATGTATACTTTTTTTCATTTAGCAAGCACTTTAAAGTTAAAAATAGGTTAACAAGGAGACTCAAAGAGTATCATCAAGATAGTTAATGCATGGTAAAGTTTAACAACTGCGGAATTAAATTATCATAGGACACCCTTGGGTCTTTTTGTCACTACAACCCCATTGTTAGGATTTATACCACGATGACATTAAAACTTATATCCTGGTTAACAAATTATGTTCACATATCAACATAGTCAAACATATAATTTAAGGTGATGACCCAGTTCATACAATATGCTATGGCAATGCCTGTATTATCACATGTTGAACCATGATTTACCAAACCCTAGTTAAGCCTACTCTAGATCCACTAAATTATATTCTCTAAATGGACTCCAGAAGATGGTAGAGGACAGGAAGGCCTGGAGGAATGTTGTCCATGGGTCGGACATGACTTCGCAACTAAAACTACCATCATATAAGAACAACGCTTAAAAATTTTTTTTACAGTATCTTTATTTAAAACACAAATTGTTAAACTGTTTAAACATCTGATTCAGATACAATGATTTAAATAGAAATATGTACAGAAAAAAATAGAGTATGTAAAAACTCAGTGGAATTCTCTTATGCAGAAGAGAGAAAAGGGAAGAAAACTAACCTCAAACAGAAGATTCTGCTTAAGCAAACTAGAACACCTGCAACAACATGGAAAATTCTTTCATAGTCTCAGACACCTGTTAGTTTCCATTTACAATCAGCTAATAATTCTATTGCCATTCAGTTTGCTGAAGAATTATTTCCAATTTCTTGGGAGCAATATGAAGACAAACAGTTCATTCAGGATAGCCTTTTTTTCAATATTTAAATCTTTTTGCATCTTTTTTTTCCCCTAGAGGCAATACTTCAAACTGAATTGGCAAAGCACTGCCTTCCCCCCCACCCTGTAAAGCTTAATATATTTACATTAGAATCAAGCAACTGTCCCCCCCTCCCACCCTGTGGCTAGGAATATAAACAAAGAACATATTCTGCATTATTTCTTAACCCTAAGTTGTAGCTGGCAGGATTGGGGTAATTAAACTAATTAGAAACAATAGTATTAAGAATGGAAAAAATGTCATACAAAATACAAGAATTGCAGGATATACAATATTCCTAAATCTTCATTTGGCCATAGCTGAGTCCATGAGAAAATTCAGAATATCCGTAGATATGTGGATGAAAAAGTTCGTTAAATGAGCAACTAAAGAACCAGAGGCTCTGGCAGAGATGTCTCAGACTGTTTACGATGTCAGAGGGCAACAGTCCCAAGGTTGGTTTAAAATGACCCATGTAGCAGCACCACCAGTACAGGCCATCATATTCTCCATACAGAGGGGGGGGGGGATCTTTGAATACATTTTGCACATCTTTTTAGGGCAAGTTTTTTAATTATCTCTCAAATGAATAAATTAAAAGGGGGGGGTTAACGTTCCCCCCATGAATTTCTATATGCTAGATGAAACCAGTCAAAATGGCACAAGATGAATGGGATGAGAATAAAATGTGCTATTCCATCTTCTATATAAATGTTGCTTCATTTTCAATAGTATAAGAAGTTCCACATGTAGTAGGCTTGGTCCAAGTTTATTTTCCTTTCCTCTGCATTATAAATAGTTCTGCCATTTTTAGGCTTTTTTTTAAAAAAAATTACATAACCCAAAAAGTGACTCAAAACTGCAGAAATAACTCCCAAAAGCAAAAAGCTCTGAAATACACAGAAATTACGAGCCACACAGCTGAAAAACAGGTATGACAATCCAGTAGAAAATATAATGATGAAAAAAGAGTTGCTGTGTAGAACTATGAGTGGTCTTGGATCTTCTCTAGATGAAATGTTCATGGGTTTCATCCTGAAAATATTTAAAATGCGCGATAGTTGGGACATATCTCTGACCAGCAGGGTAATTCAAAATAAACTAATGCAGCCAAGTTCTTCAAGCAGTTTCAAGTGTACTTTAAGACTTGTCATATCTCCTTACTAGAAAGGGTAATCCAACAAAACATATAGCTTTTATTTTCTCTCAAAATGAAGCTGTGTAGCAAATCAACTGTCAATCATCTCAGAGAGTTCAAGCAGGAGCTCATCCTCATCTTTTCCTGGATCTAAATCAATCTCTGCTTCCAGTTTGCCTCCTGAGATTTCCCAAATCAGCGTATCAAAATCATCTTCAACTGAAGATTGAATCTTCCCAGTTCCTGTTGAGCTCAGTCTGCGGGTCTTTGTTACTGCTGCACGGGAAGAACTTGGGTTTGCTATCTCTGCTTGCAACGTGGAGGCAACCTGGTCAGAGCTTCACAAAGAGGAGAAAAACAAAACAATTATACATCTCCAAGAAGAAAACAGACATCATGTGTAAACCTTTGCAGGATTTTCAGTTCAACTAAAATGGTGTGGGATGAACCCTGGACATAAGTTAACTATAGGCAGAATAGAGGTAGGTAAAGTACAAATTATGTTGTGGCAGTATCTAGGCTATATATCAAGCCCAGGATATACAGGCTAGCAGGAAAAAAAGAGGGCCTATGTTTCACAGCATGTAGTAAGAGATTGGACTTAATCTGTATTGCCCCAGAGCCAAAGTGTTAAATCTACAAGGAGGTAATTCAAGCTAGAAATCAGGAAGAACTTTCTGGCATATTAGCTGCCAGCCAAAAGAACATGCTACCCCATAAGATAGTGAATTCTGTTTTGATGGAGGTCTTCAAATAGAGTGTTTATGGAGATTCTCAGTCATCCAGGTCATGGTTGTCCCAAAGGTGCTTTTTCACGAGGCAACTGGACTTTCTTTTTTCTCTTTGAAGACATTTTGCTTCTTCAGAGCTGAAGAAGCTTCTTGGAAGAGAAGCGAAACGTCTTCAAAGAAAAAAGGAAGTCCAGTTGCCTCGTGAAAAAGCACCTTTGGGTCTTCAAACAGAGGCTAGATGGTATCTGTCAGAAATACTCTACCAAATTCTGCACTGAAGAGGTTTGAACTAAATGATCTCCAATGTACCTTCTAACTCTATAATTCTACAAAAGTGCCATTAGGTACTTACTGCAATATTGGCAGTAAACAGTTCCTATGGATATTCTCCACTGCATAGCCTACTGCTTTCTTTTAAATGTACATAAATTTAAATTGAGCAGTATATAATACACACCAAAGATTAAATTGCTATGGGGCATATCAGATATAATAAAAACAGCATATCTTGTAGCACTTTGAAAGTCTAATATAATTACTTTATTATAAGATTTCTTTAGCAGGTCTCTACATCAAATACAGAGGGCTAAACTGTAAAAAGAGGTACCACATGAAATGATTAGGATAGCACAGGATGTCTATTTGTTACTGTACAACTACCAAAATATTACCATTTTTTTAAAATCAGAGATAACCTACAAATTACTGTAAAAACAAATACATGGTCTGTTGACTTGGGAATCCTACAAGATTAGTTACAAACTGGTTTAGAATAATTATGCCTTTTAAACTTTGTTACCTGCAAACTCACAGTGCTTCTTCAAAACTATTAGCAAGTTAGATTTCACTGTAAGAAATTTGAAGTATCTACATGATGCTTATGATGCTTTCCAATTTTTGGCCAGATTTAAAGGAACATTTAATTTTTTTTTATCACAATGACTGACTAGAAATCACTAAAAGAAAACCTTATTAGCTAGCTACTTATATTTGTTTAAAATATGTTTGTAACTTATTAAAGATATTTCTTTGACAAATACTTTCAGAGCTAGCAACCAGGTATTTAGAATTTTTCAGACTGAGTATATTCAAGGTTCTTACAGGATTTTTCCACAATCTGTTTTCATTGGTTATTACCCAAATATCTACTCATAAATGTGAAGGGAAAGAATATAAATATCATATGATCCAATTTATGCCAAGTAAACATTACATTTTGCCCTGCTGTTCTATGACAAAATTCCGATAATGTGCAATATGACTATGAAGAAATAATAATTACCTGTTATAATCCACCTTCTTAGGCATAGTGGTTATACTATCATTTGAATGATCTTGGGTGCTTCCCTAAGGGAAAAAATATAAAAAATAAACTCATTCTGTGAGGTTCACTATCACCACAGTTATTTTATTCCTGGACTTCCATTCCATTGTTCTTTTTTATGCAAAATAATTCATATTCTATGAATATAGAGACCTCTCTGAAGAGGTTTAGATCAAAAAGTACTCTCTCCCATCTCATAAAATTGCTACTCCTATAAGATAGAAAAGTATATATAAAACAATCTAATATCCTCAGTCATCTCAGAATTTTAGTAGCACAATCTAATAGCATGAATCTGTTTTCTCACCAGAACTGTGTTTTCAGAAGCAAAGTTTTTCATTTCTGTGCTTGTGATAGGGCTCAGAGGTTTCACTGCAGCAACAACAGAGGGATGACTCTCTGATATTTTTTGCTTCAGTGTCTGCTTTGCTGGGGAAATGGGTTTCACTCCAGATGGTTTCACATTCATCTTGGGTTTGACTGAAATATAAAAGCAATTCAGTGAGAATGGAGTGGTAACCTCTCTGTTAATGTTGCGCAAGGTATTTGGAAAAACACTTTTTAGAAGAGACCTATTTTAATCAATTCTAAATTTTAATGTATGGAAATATTTAAAATTACATTTCTAGAGTGATGATAAAATATTATTCTAAGCATTATTCCCACACTTCAGTGCTTCCCACACAAAAGGAGTTATAAAAACAGCAGTATCCTGGAGAGAAAGTAGGACTAGAAATATCTCATCAGAGAGACGGAGCTTCTCAATGGGAAGAAATAATAGTTGAAAAATGAACTCAGTTTTCTGCATGCTGAAAAGGAAAAATTTACATAGTAATGATTTCTGAGAACTGCTCTTATCTGTTAATAATATAGATGCCTGAACCCTTGTCCTACCAATATGGACTTGTATACATCTGAAGCAAAGTTGAAATGTATCCAATATATAATGAAGTTCTACTTCCCACAGCACTACAATCAATGCTATTTTTGAAGCAATCAGAATACATGGATCCGTGCATAGAAAAATTCCAGATTTATTAATCTAGAACACGTTCAACAATATTGTACTTATTTTCATGGGTTTAACATAAGTCAAGCAATTGCTGGCACCTAACTAGAATTATTACTTTTTCCTTATGTCCAAGACATATTAAGAAAAGGAATTAAAATATGCAGCTTGCCATTATCTCAAGAACCTGATAAATATTCTAATATAACTTGCAGATCAGAAATGTTTTCTATTTAAAAACAAGGAACTATTCTGGAATGAAAACCTTACCCTTAGTTTTTGGTTCTGCACTCTGAGGGCAAAGTCTCAGGCCTTCTGATGTTCCCTCCTGAGATCTCACCAACAATCTTTTGGAAAGTGGACGGGTTTTCCTCATAGTCACTGGGGATTCAGAGTTTGTAGTCACTTCTGGCATTTTTGCTTCTGCTATTTCTTCCCCAGCAAGTGTCACATTCATTTGTAGTTCCTGGGGCTTTTCCTCTTGTTGTTGCTGCTGCTTTAACCGTTGCTTCTCCTTCCTTATTTCTTCTAAGCTCTTCACATAGACTTTAGAATGTGAATTACTCACACTATCATTCAAAGGCTGCATAGATGCAAGAGAAATACTTTTAAAAAAAGCAAATGTCCAATAAGCGATCACTACAAGTCCTTACCACTCCACACAAATAAAATATAAATCTTTATTATGGCCTTTAGGGCAGAGAGCATCACTCAACCAACATTTTTGGTGTTATGCAGGTTCTTTTTTTAAAAAAAATTAAAAGCACAATCTATGGCAACCATACATATGTTTTGCTTCTTGGTGGAAGCCTAAAGTCAGAAAGAAATGCATTGCAACTGCAGTGGAGATCAGCTTGATTATAATTTCCTACTTAAGCCCTGTTTCCTAAAACAGACTGTACAGAATACAATTGTATGGAACAAAATTCCATACTAAACATCTGATCTTCATTAAGAGTATTTTTATGTTTTATAATCAGTGGTCTATTTGGTAGCATGACCTGCCACCTGTAATATGCTGCAACATCAATTGTTGGTTATTATTCATGACAATGGTATCTAAATAAGCTTAGAAGAGTGAGAATGATGTCTCTTTTATCACGTCAAGTACTCCTAATTAAAATACCAGATTATAGTTTCCAAATATACAAAATAAAAGCACGATACAAGGAATGTGCATTCACAAAAGCTATTTTCTTACAGTACAATGAAGCTCACCTTTGTAGCAATGTCTCCTGTAGAAATTCTTGGAGAAGACCTCAATACCAGAGTTTTTTCTTCCTTTTCAGGAGCTGTTGATAAATCACAGGGATAATTCTGAAAAGAACTACAATTGCCAGCACCAGCGTTCTATAACATTATTTGGAATAACCATGGTTTATTTAATCATGTGCTGTCACTGGGGTGGGTGGGGAGTGGGGTTATTGGTTTTTCTTCTTCTCTATATTGTGTTTTTATTGTTTGTAAACCTCCTAGAGCTTCACTGTGAATAGGCAGTGCTATAACTTTTCTAAATAAAATAAATAAATAAACAAAACATTCCAAGTGTAGGATGTAGGGCAGTGACTAGCTCTTGAATGCTCAAGGGCAGCGATTTACCTCCCCATCCCTCTGGAAGGTTACTGAAAGTCACTGAAAGCAGCATGACCAATGTTTTCAGCCTGGTTTTTTTTTTCTTTTTTGCTTTTATGCAAATGGGACATATGGGCTTCTCAGAGGCAAATTGTTATTATTTTCACTATTAATCCCCATGTTTAAAAAGTCCCAAATTGAACTGCTAAAACTAGATATGGCTTGTAGAGTGCCCAGAACTTGCTATGGAAGAACAAGCAATTTCTTTTACTTTTCAACTAACTTTCCCAAATTTTGAAGCTAAGAAGCATAATAATATTACTTTGGAATTTTTTTATCCACCTTTGTGTAGAAAGTTGAAAGTTTGTAGCCCTTTGGAATTATCCATAGTCATACAATACTAAGATATAAAAGATGATCTGAGCTTTAACTATTTATAGACAATAAATACATAAAACAGAATACTGTGTCACAATTGAACACACTTGAACCAGTGCTATCTTTACTGGAAAAACTATCTGAAGTATTAGATGTCACTTTTTTTAACAGAAATTATTTTAACCTGTTGCTCGATCTCACACTTGGCTTGGGGGTATTTTGGACCACTCTTTTCTACAGAATTGCTTCAACTGGATATTTTGGGGCAGTGTTGTCCAGAACTGCTCACTTTGGTCATGTCACAACATTAGATCAGGCTTTGAACTGGCCATTTTGATGTGGTTTTTTTTTTCTGCTTCAGATTGTTGTAAATTTACTTGTATGTTTAGGAATACATTAATTTAAGCTTCAGTAGATGGATAAATATCCTTATATTCTATAGAATTTGTTGATATAATCCACAGTAGACTATTGTTAATGTTGTTTGCTTAATCAAAATCTGTTAACAAGACTAAAATGAAGCACAGATAATTCTCTCACTACTACAGAATTATCTATATTTTATCTATAATTCTGAAGAGATCACAAATTTCATGACTGTATGGCAGAAAATTTTTATTTCATATTTAAATAATGATTTTTGTAGTCATTCTGAATTAATTAATTCTGAAATGTGAGTTTCTTAGGAATGCATTTTTCTAGTATGTTAAACACTCAAAAGCATGACTTTTTAAAAAACAACGAGTGATCAGTCTGTTCTGATTAGTAAATAAATATCATAATGAATTAAAACAAGATAGAAGTGGTTGAGACTTGGAGCCGTTAAATCTATTTTGCTTCTCAAGTCTGAAATACAGAGAGAGATCTGAGGAGCGGTAAGAGTTAGTTTCCTCCATCTTTATTTTTGTCATTACTAATACATCTAAGCATATAATAGTTCTGGCATTGCTGTATTTTAAGATCCAGGCCAAGAACATTTATCTGTCTTGTTACATAATAATTGGCTTCAAAATGAAACTGAGTGGAATACATTCTGAATGCATCCTTTAAAAAATTCAACATTTTTAACAAGGAAAGTTTGATACCTGTCAATTTTGTAACATACAACATTCTCCTCCCAGTTATAGTTCGTTCAGATTGTATCTGTGTCTTTGATGTGCTTTCCGAACATTGCAGCATGCGGTGAGCTTTCTCCTGCTTGATTTCCTCCAGAGTTTTGATGTGCACTTCCATAAAGTCTTTGGCTTTGACAGAAGACTCTTCCAATTTTCTTTTTTTAGATACAGTGGTTCCCAGAAATCCTTCCTTCTGAGATTCACACTCATGCTTTGGTTTGGAAAAGGTCTCTTTTTCCGTTTTTATTCGCTCCTCTTCCATTTCCTTTTGTTTTTTCTCAGCCAAGACTTCAGAAAAGGTTTTGATCCGTACTGTAGTTTTTGACACTGCATTGGGATTTGTTATACAAGCCACTTCAACTTTTGGTTTGGGGTGCATTTCTCCCTTTTTTTGGCTAGCTTTCTCCAAGCGAATTTCTTCAAGTGTTTTAACATAGATCTCACCAGTTGGTTTGGCAGCAGACTCTGTATCAGCAAAATAAATAATTAAAACATATACAAGGACTATATTTTAAATTTCATTAAGATCTCACACTTTTTGCCCACTAGAAGGTTGTGTTCCCCAATGGTTCTGAGACAAAAACAAACACAAAAACACATAAACTAATGCTATTCTTTATGTTTCACTTTAAATGGGTTGTACTTCACAAATATAAATATTTTTTTCAATCTTTGCCAGATTTTCATATAATAACCTAGAAGCTCAAAATAAAAATAGATATGAAATATATGATAAAAATAGATGAACGAGATTCTCCAGCAAGCACAGAACTAAAATTTAAAAAAGGGATTTAAAATACAATGCTGGTTGACTATTTTTTAAAAGGTCTATGTTACAGTTCAGTATTCAACTAGCAAGGTATAACATTCAGTCCAATAAAGATGCTTTCTGAACAAACATGCAGAGGATTCAGTTGAGCAAAAATTCACTATTGAAAATGTTGAAAGAAAACTTTATTGCATTAAAATAAAATTAATACCTGTTTCCATATTGCTTTGCTCAGATGGTAATCCCAGCCTTTCTTTAAGAGACCTGGGAACTTGAACTAAAATTAAGAATGATGAAGTCAGCTATAGTCATTTATTTAAAAAAAGGTTTTTGAAATCAAACACATGGCTTCTTGCAATTTATATGCACCATTACATGCATGATGCATTACCTATTACCCCATACTCTAATATATCTCAAGTATACATACTATTACAAAAAATACAATATCCAACTTTGGAATAGTTTTAGAGAAAATGTGATTATTTTCCAGAAGACTACGGAAACATATTTTCTCCATAAAATTAAAACGTTAAATTTTATCCACAAAGAATGGTCAAAGAAACTTTCTCATTATGTAAGATTTATTCTAAGATTTTGAAGTTATTTGAGTACTGTAAGAAAAGCTAGGAGAACTTAAATCACAGTTATTATTTAAGCTATCTCCACTAAACATATATTAATTAAACAAATATTAAGAACATTTCTACAGCTGAATATTATCTGTTTCTGAATATTATCTAAACCTGAAATAAATACATTTTATTAATGGAAGAGCCATACCTCTTTTTGGTGTTTTTTCTGTAGTTTCAAGTGAATCCATTTTTTTCCCCAATCTATCAGCAAGGCTACGCTTTAATGGAATTCCAGTCTCAGTGACTTATGGTGAAAAGAGAATAAATTTATGTTTCATTTTTTAAAAATCCAAAATATTTCTACTACTTGTGTATCACACATATGTCTCTACTTGGAATTATAGACCTTATTTACTCAAATGATACTATAATCTGCCTTCAATGAGTATGTGCCTAGAATGGCAGTGCACTTTTATATAAACATAATTTTATAATGCAAATAAATATATTAACTGGGTATTTCTTGTTGTCAAGATACAATAAAAATCCACTGTTCTTCTAATTCTATTCAGATGTAATTCAGTAAGTGCTAGAAATGAAAGGAATACATTCCTTGAACTTTGTATATCTATGCATCCATAAAGAGAAACATGGCTGTGATATATAACATGGTGTGGTGAACAGACATTTCAGTACAGGTAGTTGACTTACAGTTCATTCAGTGACCATTCAAAGTTACAACAGCACTGGAAAAAAAATGACTTATGACCATTTTTCACACTTATGACCACGGTAGCATCTCCATAGTCACGTGATCAAAATTCAAATGCTTGGCAACTGAGTCATATATATGACAGTTGCAATGTCCTGGGGTCATGTAATTTCCTTTTGTGACCTTCTGACAAACAAAGTCAATAGGGGCGGCCAGATTCACTTAACAATCACGTCACTAACTTAACAATTGTGGCAAGAAAAGTTGTACAATGGGGCAAATTTCACTTAAAAAATGTCTCACTTAGCAACAGAAATTTTGGGTTCAATTGTGGTGATAAGTCAAAGACCATCTGTAGTACCTTTTTTCCCCTCATGTGATTACTCACCCATGGTAGATTTCCTTTTCCCCAATCTCTCTGAAACAGTTAATCGAATCCGAGGCTCCTCACCTAGGACAGTGAAATACCAGAAAAGTTTAACATTTGCTTTCCTATCATAAGCATAAACAACTATTGCCCCCTTCAGATACATGGAATATGAACTGAGATAGAACTTATTTATTCATGGCAATGCTACAGTGTATATTAAACAGTGAAGTTAGAAGAGTGTTAAATATAAAATATAACCAAGTTATTTTCTCCATAGGAGTCATTCATAAGAAAAAAGTTAATTACGACATGGTAGTTTTGCAGTGGCATATTTTTGTTAAATGACCCTTTTAGCTAATGATTTTTAAACCTGTTGCTTGTTGCAAATCATAAATACTGCCAAATAAAGTTCCCTTGTGCCTAGATTCCTATATAAATATATAATCTTAATCAACAACAAAAAACAGAACTGTGGTTACCCTGCAGCTAGAAGAAATAACATAAATAAAAAATAGAATAAATGAAAGAAAAAAGCAGAGACAAATTTACCTTGCCTCGTAGATAAAGTTACAGTTCTGACCACAGTCCGTGCATTTTCTTTCTCTGGGCTTGGTTGAGCAATCATTTCAGAAGGAATGTCTGAAGAAAGCAAAAAGAAAGCTATGCTAACTTTCCCAGCAGCCGCTATTTATGATTTCAACCTTATGTTTACATGCTTTGTTAAGAAAACAACCCAAGCGAGAGCCAGTTTAGTCTAATGGTTAAGGCACCAGGCTAAAACCCAGCAAACTGGGAGTTATAGTCCCTCCTTGGGCATGAAAGCCAACCAGGTGACATTGGGTCAATCACTATCAGCCCAACTCACCCCGTAGGTTATGTTGTGGGGAAAATAGAAGGAGAAAGTAGTATTAGATATGTTCTCTGCCTTGATTTATTTATAAAAATAATAAAGATGGGATAAAAAAAATCTAAAAAACTGAATTCAATAAAGTTTATTTAGAACAAATTTCACTAGTAGTCCATACATATCATTCCTTGCAACTACTCTTCAATACTGCATATATCATGAAATACAAAATACCAGGTCAGTTTGCAGCTGAAATGGAACTTCACCTTCTTCTTAGTCACTAAACCTACAAGTCATTACAGCTGAAGGAAAACATAACACTACGGTCACATTCTTCATTTCCTTAAGCCAGAGGTCCCCAACCTTTTGGGCACCAGGGACTGGTTCCATGGAGAGAAGTTTTTCCGCAGACCAGAGAATGCGCGGTTTTGTGTGCTGCCTGCATCTTGCAGATGGGGCTTTGTTTGTTTGTGCGGACTGGTTGCTGGCATGCCACGGACTGGTACTGGTCCACGGACCGGGGGTTGGGGACCCCTGCCTTAAGCAATAGCCAAGTAAGATATTAGCTTTATCAGATTATATAGGAGCAACACCTTAAAACAAAATTAAGTAAATCTTCGCAATGGACTTCTTAACAACGCAAACACAGTCTCTAAGAAATAATCAAAGAGGACATTACATGAGACAATGAAGGAAAGAAAATCAACAAACCATTTTGCTGCTTTGACTTTTCTTTCATTTTTTTTGATTTTATTTCTTCAAGAGTCTTGATTCCAAAATTCAAACTTTTATCTGAAAAAAATGTAGATATCTGATTTAAAAATGCATATATAATTCCAGAAACCAAATATTTACAGTATTTGACAAGATTGTAAAATTTTCAAATCTAAGACAAGTGAGGAAATTACTATAATCTTAATATTACATACTTTCTGTTCTTACCTTTATCTTGATTTGCACTAGTCACTGATTTCCGAGTAGAAATTACCCGCAGTCCATTTGGACTTTCTGTAGATGGTTGTTGAGCAGGCATTTTAGATTCATCACCTTCTTCAGATAATTGATCTGAAAGGAACACTAATGTTACTTTAATTCTAATCCTGTTTATTCATAAATAAGCAAGATCTACTGATCTTAAATCAATAGAGGGCTGGGTTGCCCTTCTTAATGTGCCTAGGACTGCTACTCATTTACTATCCATAATTTCTTATTAGAAATGATATGTAACCCTAACTAAAATGTTTAATGTCTACTCTCTATATTCATGAGCAGTTAAGGACAGTTATTGAGCTATATCTTCGGGTTTCATACTAAATCATGAAAATCCATAATTTACTATTAATTGTATAATTTCAAACTGCATTTAAAAATGTAGAATAATTTTTAAATGATTAATTGTACAAGATACATTTAGACCTTCTTTAGAAGAATGGCATGCTATAAAAGTATCAATGTCAAAAGTAACTTTATATTTAAAAAACAAGTCTAATACTGAATTTAATTTAATGGACTTAAACTTTGTGCATGGGCTTATACCGTATCCAAAGGTTGGTTTTTTTCTTTAAAGGAGAAAGCTTTATAACAGATTTTATTTTATTTATTATAAGGACCGGCCTTTTCTGTTTACAAGGAAACTCATATTGTTTATTCCAATTAATTTTTATATTGATTACTTTTGCCATTCTTAATTTTTGACAATGGTTTTAAAGTGGTAATTTGATATAATTAATATAAGATCACATTGGTATGCAATGCTAATCTAATACCATTTTGAAAATTTTATTGAACTTTATATAGCTTCCATTATTTTCTATTTAAAAAAGGAAACAGCTAAGTATGACTCAGTATCCCATGAAGAAAGTCACCAGCCTGAATCTACATATATTAACTGATTATTACTATTTGTAATAGTAATAGATTCCAGGTTTTGTATGAAAATACAGAACAAGTGGCTGAGGTTCATGTTTAACTTTACATGCAAACCCATCTCACTTAAGATAGATTGCATCCTGTTATCTATGGCCTAGTGATCAATGAAAGTACCCAATTCTCTGCAAGGAACTCTCATCAGCCACAGATTTAAACTGATCCAAATCCCTGAGCTGTTAAAAGTATTTTTCAACAGAAGCAGAGACAATGATATCTGGCAGTAACTGAAATATCATTTGTAAATATGCTATAGAGCTCATGGGCTTCACATCTTTTCTCCTCCTCAACTTTAACAATACAATTCAATTACATATATGTGTAATTGACTGGACATATATGATGAACTAGAAGGCAAATGTTAAAACAAAAACAATAGCTTGTCCAGATGAAGCCTCAACTGAAGCAACCATTAACATCATTTGGGGATTCTAGCTGAAGCCTCTGGATTTCCTCTTTGTAAAAGGTAACATCTTTCTTAAATTAAAGGTTTGATTTGATGAGTTTAGGAAAAAACAGTCCAAGCAAATAGTCCAAGAATACAACATCTTCACTTGCTTTTATATTTTATCTGCTATACTCATTCTCCCTTTATTTTAAAATTATCTTAGGTTGAACGAATCATATTTAGCTCACCATCATCATCTTCATCATCATCTGCTGCATTAATAACAACAGGTGGATGTGTGGGACTGGGAACATTTTCAGAGTTTTCCACCTTCATCACTCCACGCAACTGAGGTGATGGGTTGGACTGAACAGAAAGCTTGTTTTGTTGTGTAGTCTTCATCTCCTCTTCTGGAGACTCAGGCACATTTGCAAGAACAGCTTAAATAGTGAAACAACAATCAAATAATCCATTTAGTTTGGTCATACTCAGAATGAATTCATTAAAATCTATGAGAATTTAGTAATAACTGACATAAATTCCATGATTTCAGCCAGCCTACTCAAAGAATAGCAATGCTTGTATTCAGCCCATTACTCATAATATATACAGGGAGTCCTCAACTCATGACAGTTGTTTAATAACCATTCAAAGTTACAATGGTCTCAGAAAGGATGGTTTATGGTCCATAAAGAACTTCTGGCCGTAGTAGAACACTGTGCCATCCTTCTGCAGTTGGGCATTTGGCAACCGGCTCACAACAGGTTGCCAAGCATCCCTCAATAATGTGATTGCCATTTGCAATCTTCTTTGCCAACTTCCCCAGAAAGTCAATGGGAAGCCAGCAGGGATAGTTGCAAGTGAAAAGGATGACAGGGAGCTGAAATCTTTCAGCAGGCTGCAATAATAGAGCTTCAGGATTTTAGCTCCATTCCTGTAGCTACCCCAATTTTAAACTCTTACCTCCTCTTAAAGTTTTGAACTTTCATATATACTGTTTACATTTTTAACATTTATGTTCCCTCTTTGAGGGAGATGGGTGATTCAGAAATGTGAAAAATAAATTAAAATTAAAATAAAATGGTACTAGTGTAAACTAGATTCAATGACATTTTCTTCTCCACCCACTCGTATTGATTTTGCTTACTATTTACCTCTTACTCTGCTTACTACTTCTTATTCTTATACTGCACTTTGCATAAAGTTGTTTAATTCAAAGAGTAAAGCTTTCTTTGTGTATATGCTATGAAGTTATCTAAATAAAATGGGAAACTTTCAACACAAAAAGTTCAATTGATGAAGTTACTTTCACATAAGCATCAAAAGTCTGAATCTCTTCCATTGAACCTGGATTATAAACCATTTATTAATGTGGAACTGGTAATTATTATAAATTGGGTCAATCTGGTGGGGCATTATAGTCCTAATGAGTCCAGAATAGTTTTTGTTATTATATCTACAGAGGTATGCACACCCAGACATTAGAACTCAAGAAAGTTTGTATTTAGATTAAATTACCACAATTTTCCAAGGACAAAAATTTAACTTACTCTTGCTTGGAGGTAAGAAAAGCCCATCCACAAAACGTCCCTTGTTGTGGTGGAAAGCACAGTTCAATTTCTGACAGCCCAATGGCTGATTCTCCCAATAGCATGGTATTTCGCTGCGCTTTTTCTAAAGACAAACCACAAGTTATTAATTATAGACAGAAGACCTGCAAGTTCACAGTATTAAGATAGCAGCGCATGTAATGCATTTAGATGATACAAAAAGCCCCAACACAAATAATATGGTTTACCAGAAGGCACAATGCTTGTTGTTGTCAAAAATGAAAATATTGGCTATTGTTCTTCTATGCAAGGTTTAGGCCCAGGTGAACTAAATCAGGCCTCATGGAAAAAGTATTGAACTAAAGTCTGTGCTATGCTTAATTTTGCAGTTTGCAATTGTACTTTACTTAATATGATTTTGCTAAGCTTGCTTGTTTCAAATATATTTAGAACATAAGGACTGGAGCAGCAAGACATAGGGAACTGAAAGTAGCTGACGGATGCGGGTTCCAATGTATACGAGTATGTAGAAAGTTATGGTCAGCAAAAAGTCAGCAGAAAGTATAAGATTGCTGACCATCTGTCTACAGTCTTAGGATGGGAAAGGGTATAAAGAGTTGGGACTGGACCTGACTGATTTGCTACTGGCCTATAGCTGTCCTTATTGGAACTGCTATGTCATTGGACCTCATTGCAATGGGTTACTAATGTAAGTGATGTTGTGTTATTATGTTTGCTATGTTCCAAATTATTAGCAAAATAAACCTCTGAATCTTAAAGTAAGAATTATTGTTTTGTGTTGCTGTCTGTCTTTTTCATTGGGTTTTTCTACAACATTCAGAAAGATGTTTGCAGTTCTGATCCTTGGTGAACTGCAATATTACATGTACAACTGTATTATTATTTGTACTGATGGTCTGTGAACGCCTCCTATGAAAGTTCGAAACAAGGCCATAACTAAAGTACTATAATCTACTTAATTTCAACAATGCATGCTTTCTTCCCAAATGCTCACCGTGTCAGATTAAATGTACTGCTTTATTATGCTGTTATATAAGCACTTACATCAATCTCCATGTGTCTAAAGCGGCAGATACTCCTGAAGCATCGACCTTCCTGCCAGAGCACACACACAGTTTCATTTCCAAGGGCAGCTTCACAGTGACGAAAAGGGCAACTATCCCCCTATGAAAAATGGTAAAGAGTGAAAGATTAAGATCTATGGGTGAAACCCAATACCATGCAAGTAGACTTATATACATAACACCTTTCCCTCAGCCAATCTCCCTGCAGGACCCCCCACTGAATTTGAAATAATACACTCAAGATGTGAGTAAAATGAAGAATGTCAGCTTTAATTCAAGGAGTTTGACAAATACTTCACAAACTTAACAAAACTTCACTTAGCTTACATCTTAAAGTCTTTCATTTCAAATTCAGTGTGGTGGTATACGGAGGCCAAATACCCCCCCCCCAATATATACAAACCTGATTCTCTCTCTTTCTCTCTCTCTGTGTGTGTGTGTGTGCACATGTGTGAGTACATGCTATGTACTTATAAAAATGAAAAACCTAGGAAAATAATTCTAGGTTATATAAAACAAGAAAAAACAAATTATTCTAAATGATGAGTATAGAACTTTCCTGACTAGTAAATGAATTATGATTTAAATAATCAACTTAAATCAAATCAAAGCTATCCCACTGAGCAATCAAATATACAAAAAGTTAGATTTAATAAAAATATTCTTTGTAGCATAAAGATAGCTACAATAATAAGATGGATGGAAATAATTTCACACCCTAAGAGTGATGATACAAAATGTGAAAAGGAACTCGTCTTCAATGCTGCAATGAATAGCAATCGTTCATTCATTTTTATGGGAGAATAGTTTACTGAATTTACTATAAATACCCATTTTATACAATGAAAACATGTGATATGAAAGTGTATATCTCCCCTTCACTTGCTCCAGAAGCAGGGTTAGTGTCTTCTGATGCCCCTTCCTCATTTTTGGAATGACAAACTAAAAAAAAGAACTCAATGAAACAGCACTTAAGAAACTTTCTATATATCCGTACTTTGGATATATGAATATATAATAGGTTTAGAAAATAACATAATATTTATATGAGTATAACAAATACAAAAAAGCTGATTGTTGTATAATCTCTTTACTGGCATTATGTGAATAACTATACCCAAAATATAATAAATGAGACATGTCAATTATATATTTGCTTAATGTAATTAAGTTCCATTAACTTATTTTTGTATTTCCTACACATAAGCATACTACACATTTTCCATAACTACATCAAGAAATTCACTAAAATTAATGGTGCAGTTATTGAGTTACAGATGAAATAACACAAATATGCTTAGAAGACTCAAATGCTATGAAAAATACCTTGGTACAAGTAGAGTAGAAATAGAAATAACAATCATCTCCTTGGTTAGACATATTCAAATTAATTTCCTTCAAGCTTAAGGTGTAGAAACAAATGGCTGAATACAATTTTGTTATTTTTCAGTGATGGTTAATCACACTGATGTTTAAAATGGCACAATCTTCTATACAGGATTATCAATATCTTCTTTAAAATATAATCCTAAAAACAAATGAATAAGAGATTTAAATATCATTGAAAATGTTACATTTGCTAGAAACATCCCATTTCCATAAACGTTTAACTCTTAATATGTATTGTTTTTTTTAAAAAAGGAGTCAAGTTATTACATGCATTTATAGGTGCACATAAAGTTAGAGCTTATCTTCAGGAAGATATGAAGGAGCCATTAAGGAGTGGCTTGGAGAAAAGATTACACAGTCCAGAAATGGAAGGAAACATGAGAAACTCAAAATAACCCCATTTTAATTTTGTTTAATATGATTGGGCAGAGACAGATTTTCAAGATGCCCAACAACAAAGAAGCATTACTGGAACCCTTGTAGTGTCTACTTCTTGACTTGGCCTATCTTGAAGGGCTGACGTATAGACCCTACTTTATAGATTCTAAATGACTTACAGTGCGGTAATATCCAAATGCAAGTCAGAATACTAGCTATCGCCTACACAAGTAGCTCTTGGCTTACAATCTTTAATTGATCTTGAAATTACAGTTGTAAACTGTGCTGGTTGTTAAGCAGTTTGTGTGACACCTGATTTTTATAGCCTTCTCGTGACAGTTGTTAAGCTTATGTGATGATTGTAAAGTGAACATTGGTTGCTAAGCAAATCCACTGTCTGCAAATATAAATACAGTCAGGTAAAAAACTAAAATTACTGTAAATTACTGTTGGGCACACCCAAAATGCAATCAGGAGACCACAGCAGAGGGATGGCTGTTGAAATTTCAAACCTGGATTGTAAGTTGCCCTGGGGAGGTCTGTCATAACTTGGAACAGCTGATAAACAACAGGTCATAAGTCAAAGGCTATCTGTAAAACCTGTCATGGGATAGGATTGGCTTGTTTGTGGGATGATCTTGTTGTGTCTGCTTGTTTCATGAAGTCCAGCAGGATGAGCATTCTCCGGGTCCCTTCCATTAAGCAATAACATCTAAAACCTCTTGTTGCAACACCTACTCTATGGAACATCAATCTTGCTAGCCTTCTATAAGGCATTAAGGACCTGGCTCTGCCAACAGTAGGCCTCTTGTGAATAATGAATTTAATGCTATTATTATTATTACTATTACTATTACTATTATTATTATTATTATTATAGCTTCGCTCCATGTGTGCATGCTTTCAATTTGTCTTTAATATTATTGAAGCTATTTTATTGACTGTTTGCAGCCCAACCATGTCAACTTGTAGACATATAAATCTATATAATAAAATATTTTAAAATATGGTTAAGCAAAATGTTATTAAAACACAGATTTAATTCAATAATACAGACTGAAATACCTTGGTATGATCAGCAGATACGATCTTCAAAAGCTTCCAGTTATTTTTCTCCTGTAGGTCGAATCAACACTCAATCCATAAAATAGCAACGGGATAGAAAGATTTTTCTTCCTCACATTGTCAAGGACACAAATCGCATCCTCATTCAAAATTCAGATAAAGGGTGAATTACAACTACTGGAGAAAGTAAGTCCATTTGAATAGCCAGGAAAGCTGGAAACAGTGGTTAATTGCCTCTTCAAAATAAATAGTTCATTCAAAGAGGAACTTCTGTTTCAAACCGGCTGCAAAGAAGATCCGTCTTCCACAGCCAGGGAATTTTACTTTTTTTTTTTTTATTAATTAAAAGAGTATTTCAATTTCTGGTCTTCAAGATCTCTTCACCTATTGAAAAAAAGAAAAAAATCTTCCCCGGTCTTTATTAACTGCATAGTAAAAATATAATAGCTATTAAGGTCAGACATGTATATACACATAAAGCTGCATATTATGTGTTTATACATGTAAAAATGTATACTCAAGGGCAGTATTAATAAGCTGTATTTCAACAAATCATTCTTCCATTTTTTTTTTTAGATGAGTAATCATACAGTACAAATAGGTATATTCATACTGCGTGTCAGACTTTACACATGTGTGCCTTGTAAGAAGTATTTTTAGATTAAATGGATAAATCTTTTGTATAGTATTTGCAATTGCAAGTGCAATATATTTGGCAGCATAATATTAATAAAGCATTTTACTTCCAGCCTATTCAAGTTTTGTTTTTTTTAAAAAAAACTAATCTAAATTTTGCTCTCTCATTGTCAGTGCAACATTTTCCTAAAAAAAAAAGATGTTGCTGCTTGTCAACGATAAGATTGAAAGGATGTCACTGATCTAACATCCTAACAATTAATGTTCTTACAGTCACAAGCAAATAATGTGTTGAAAATCAGAACAAAATTTATTCTTTCAAACATCATCTTGCATATGTAATTTTTAATGAATGTAGAAGAGTAAGTTTGAAAGTTTTACTCCAGACAAAATAATTTGCCTTTGGATATTTATAGTATATTTCCCCAACTCTAAAAGAGTAGAGGGATTTTTAAAAATAAATTATTGTCTGTGTTGAATTTCAACAATAGGAATTTTAAAAATGTCATCTGTAAAATTGCTTTTTATTTGCATTTCTTTTTTTTATGCATAAACTTGTCTTGCTGGCACAAAATGATACTAGTACTCCAGATGGAAAAATCTGAATGAAGGAAAAAGGTTTCTGTCAAATACATATTATTATTTGCATAATCATTCTATTTTAAACAAAATATGTATATTTTAAAAAAATAATAGTCATGAACCATCTTTAAATGGTAAAAAAAAGTTGTCCTTTAGGTACATGTCATAAGAAGAAAAATTAAAATAATTTTTTTAGGAGCATTTCATTTTCATATACACTGGATAATTTGGGGAACAGTATTATGGTACCTGTCCACTGAGTACATATCCCAAGCATTTTGCACATGTCTGTTGTAAGTAATTTAAGAACATACCATCTTTCCAACTTGGGTAACAGTTTACTGTGGATTAAGCCAGAACTATTGAATTGTTCCACTGCTGCATTAAAACCCCAACTGTTTTAAAGAATGCGAAAAAGATTATTTTCCCATCTTTTAGTGCAAAAATAAAGTAATTTGTATCTCTAACAGCAGGAAACTCAATTTCTGTACTTAAACGGCATTTTTATAAAGCTTTGTAATTGAATTCAGTTGGTACAAAGTCCTAAAGAGGGCCATTAGCCTTTTGGAGGGGAACTATTTCTAACAATATAAAGTGAATCATCTAAAGACAGAAGGTCTCAGATTTTAATTTTTCTGCTCATTTCAACTTGCTCCACTTGACTATGAAACACTGACAATTAGCATATCCAGATAACACAGGGTGTTTGTATGTTTATAAGATTCTTTGAAGCTATAAATGTAGAACACGCAGAGCTGAGGGGCAGAATTAAGCACATCATCAGCTTACAATTATTACATAGCCACCAACAGTCAAAGTCCAATTCCTCTTGAATTCCATTTACTATTATATGGTGTTAATTTAATACTGAACTTTAGTTGATTAGATTGTGTATAGGCTTGAGCCTATAGGCTTGAGCCTATAGGCTTGACATATGCTCCTGATCCTTTGCGCCTAACACTTAAATACTGGATAGGGAATATTTTCAGCTACATTTTAAACTGTTCAAAACAGCCAAAATTAGAGCTATCCTGCTAATTAACTTGCCATTTCACAGCACTAATTTACATAACTGCCAAAGCTCTAAGTAAAATCTAATCAAAACTGTGAAAAATATGATCTGACCTTGTTTCTTGGAGAGATTTGTTGTCTTGAAAGCACTGGTATCCAATTTCTCAGCTATCCCTACCAATATATAGGACAGTATTTATCAATTTAAGTTGCCTAAAACTGTTTTTATACTTTGATAATTATTGCAACTAATTAAATCTTTCCTCAATTACAACACTTGCCAAGGGCAGCAAATCTTAACAGCCCTTCTGATGGGGGAGATTTGATTACAATAACGTTTTTATATATCAGACTACCTCTAAAAATTATTTATAGCATCCACATTTGAGAATTTTAACTCTATATGCACCTTGGAGTAGGTTCCTTTCAAGTCAACTGATCTCTAAATAGATATTCATGCATTTGCACAGGAGCCTACAGAGGTTATTCCTTGAAACAAGAATCTAGGTAGCCAAAAAACACTTAAATATGCATCCATTTCCATCCATAAACCAAAAGTGGTGTTTGTTATAAAACCCTTTTTGCATGTTTTAAAGGGGAAGAGCAACAGACTTATCAGAAATATCCAACCATCTCAAAGGGCTGAACAAGGCTCATATGCAAGGATAGCACTAATCACTTATAAATTCCTTTTGTACTCTACTGTCAGAAACAGCCTATAAAAATAGGCATGTTTTCACACTAAGTTTTCAATATGATATAATATAGAAAATAGAATGTAAATTCAGAATAAAATGAATGTTCTTTGCCCTATAACTACATTAGGGGGTTCTTTAATTACTACCAATACAAATTTTACTATCACCACCAATACAAATTTTAAGTATAGCCCACTCTGGCTCACAAAAGTGCTTGATGTTACATATTAGATAGCTTTTAAAATTCTATAGAATCTGTCAGTGTTACAGCACACTGTCCTTCTAGAATGCATTTCCTTTTGGTGGTATGTTCGATATGCCAGGAAAGCAGGCAAAATAGATTAGCCATCGTCAGGAATACCCATTTTGCTTTAGTTTGTCACAGTTGTTTTGTTTAGACATAGACTGTCTACTCATAGCCAGCCTTTTCTTTTTATATACCCTGTACCTAATGCTACTGTGCACTTGCTCACTAAATATCAAGCATGGACTCTTAATTTAAAAAACAAGCAATTCCAGCAATATGGTTTTACCATATTACTTCTTATTAAAAAAGCTCTTCCAGACATGGCCCAAACAAGGACTTATCTACAATGAAAGTCCCAGTTTAGTATATTTAGGCACAGCTTTCTTTTATAACAGCTCTACAGTTTGCTGCAGTTACACTGCTACAGAAGGCAATGACAAAATACTTTCATAAAGTTGCCAAAAACCTGCATGGATCTGTTCCTGTAGCTACCAGGCATCAAACTCACATTGAGGAAGAAAGCTCAGATAAAGTGCACTACTCTGCTTATGTATATGTATATTTGTGTTACAAGTTTTTTTAAAAAAAAAAATACAGGAAATAAATCTGTTAATCTACAGCAAATACAAATAAACTACTTCCTATTAGATTAATAAATTGCTTTAGGTCTCTTTGTGCCAGCCTGCGTTCTAGAAAGAACTGCATTTTCTAATCCACTATAATTAATGTATCAAAAAAAACTATTTTTTAAAAAACTAGTAGATATAATAACCATTTCCTAGATGCAAAATATCTTGCAATCAAAGGGGACCATTTCCTAAAACGGTATCTTGTAGGAATATAAATTACCCTTCATATCCTAGCGAATCTCCAATGTCTCTATCATAATAAGCACTATTCTATTTAAAAAAATATGATTATCAAGCAAACAAACACTGTCTGTAAATAATCAGGTGATTATTTACAATGTTTGCTACCTGTTCCCCCCCCAAAAAAAACCTTTAAGGAACTAAGGAATGGGGTGAAAACAATTACTTAACCAAAGAGGGATTAAATAAAAAGAGGCTGGCCTAGGAATCCAGCGGTAATGCTGTACCACTTACCTAAAAAGGTTAAAAAAAAAAAAAAAGGTATTTTTTTCCCAGGCGGGCTGGGATGGGGGATGGGGAGCGGGAGAAGAGATTCCAAATAAGTAAATAATCAAAACACCGTTTGCAGAAATTAGGAATTAATTTCCGTTAAACGGAAAGGTAAGGCGAGAACGTAAGCAGAGCAGGCCTCAGGAAAAGCCGGAACAGGGAAATAAGACACAGGCCGAGTCCCAGGCTCCGGGCCTAGAGGAAGGCGTTCCTGACGAAAAAGAAATCAATAAATTAAACGCAAGGAAGCCGCTGGCCGTACATCGGAGACAGGGGGGGAGGAGACCCAGGCCTTTTGTCACCCATGCGCAGGGACTTTACCGAACCCCGAGAATGTGACGACGACGACGACGACACCGAACTCTCGGGTTCCGCAGCACCGCGCTTCCGCCGCTTCTCTCGGCGAGGCGAAAGCTCAAACTCCCGTCGTCGCCGTTAAGGCCGCCGCTGCCCTCCTCTAAGATGGCCCCTCTCACCGACGCCCGGAAGGAACATGGCTAAAAATAAAGAAGCAGTCCCACTTACGCGACCCGTGATCCTTCGCTCTCACCATTGTGAACGAAACAACTGGATACACGTCACGTCCGGTCTACACCGGAACCTCTTCAGTACGTCGGCGGGTCGCGAGCTGCGTGTGTGCGGGAAACGGAGGACGGGTTTTTTTCCCCCCCTTTTTTTCTTTTTCTTTTTCTTAAAAAAAAAAAAAAAGCTTCCCGGCGCCGTTCTTTAAACTTCCCGGTTTTCCTGTCTTGAATCTCGGCCATGGCGTACCGCGGGCAAGGCCAGAAGGTGCAGAAAGTGATGGTGCAGCCTATCGTATCCTTCTGTGTGGCAAGGGAGAGGAAGCGGGCTCTGTTGGGGAAAGGGAGGGGAAAGGCCACTGAGGGCTGCCTCAAACGCCCGGGTCTCTGCTTGGTGGGGGGGGGGGGGGGGAGGAAGGGAGGCAAAGGAAGAGAGCGGGAGGCTTTAGGCCAGTGTTTCTCAACCTTGACCATTTTAAGGCATGTGGACTTCAACTCCCAGAATTCCACAGCCAGCAATGCTGGCTGTGGAATTCTGGGAGTTGAAGTCCACATGCCTTAAAATGGTCAAGGTTGAGAAACACTGCTTTAGGCTGAGAAATGGGCATGTTCCTCGGTTTTGTATGTTTTCTGGAAACACTTTTTGTAGGGGCAGGAAGATCTTGTTAAGCTGAAAGGCTTTATTATTCTCTTGGTGACTTCGGATGCTCAGGTTAGTTATTGGGAGACTAAAATAGGTTGGCTGAGAAAACCGCCTTGAACATCTGGGATACAAGATTTGAGTACCTAAATATAATTAATCCGGTTGGGAATAGCATTAAAAGTCGATTCAGAAAAGCAACTGTTTTAAGTAAGCTTAATTCTAAGGTGCCTCAGCCATCAATATGCTTTCATTTTGTGTGAGTTCTTGTGTGTAAGAAACCTACGGTGCGTTCCCTATCCTGTTAACTTGGACAGTTGGAAGAAGAAATGTTGAATTTCTGTCAGAAAGAATCGATGGGGGTAATCCTTTATATATATATTTTTTCCTAAATGTATTTGTGATAGAACCTCATTTTTCGGTACCTACAGAATGTAAGTATACATAATGTATTTTTTTCAAATTTTAACAATGTGCTTGCATAATTACTGATATTTACGATACCCCCATTTGTGCTATACAATGAGAAGTTTTGTTCTCTTTTATATATAATACAACCCCTCCCCCCTTAGCTTTAATAGGGAAGTGACCAATTAATGTGATTGAAGCATTTTTTGTAGAAAGCTACAGTAAATACATTAGTGTGCATTTCAGAAATGTTAAAAGTAGTATTTATCATTATAGGTAACAAAAAATATTGAGACCTCAAAAAGTTAAAAGCAGTAATAGTGAGTTTAAGCTTATTCTTTCAGTTTCTTACCAGAATTCTTCTGATAAAATTATTTGGTGTTATAAATGGTTTTATATTAAGATCTTATTACACCTTGAGTAAATAACTGCATTTTAATAAGGGTTTCACTTTCACTGAAAAAATTGAACCAGCTAGGGTTTTTTTTGGGGGGGGGGGAGTTTCACTTTGCAATTTCTAGAGAGCCACAAGAACTTGGGCCATGCAAATAAGATTGTAAGCCTATACAGAATTCCACAATGTGATAAATAAGTTTCTTTGCTATTTGCTTTGCAGAGGTCCCGGATTCAGGTTTGGCTATATGAACAAGTAAACATGCGGATAGAAGGCTGTATCATTGTAAGTATTGTTAATTGCTTTCACATACATGTAAAGAAAAATATAACTTAAATATGATTGCAAAAAGAAATCATTTTGTTCTTAGTTTCTGATCTCTGCCTAAATGAAAACAATCAGTACAGTAAGTAAACATATTTTTCTTGAACGTCATCATTTAGAGTTAATTATGAAAAATCACTCATTCTAGTATTATCTGGGCACTTATCGTTGTTGGGTTAACGCAGATTGTGAAAGCCTGCATCAATATATTTTCAGGGGTGTTTAAAACTGGCCCAGCTGTTAAATATTTTCTTTTTATGAATGTTTAGTTAAATTATTTTTTTTATTGTTGCTTCATGCTATTTCATTTATGATACATCATTCTATTTTAGGAATTTTGATAGTTTAAAAGAGCAGGATGAAGATATTTTAAATATAATCAGAGTAATCTCCATTTGATGAACCTAACTAAATCCACCATTCTTGCATCTTTACTACCATCCCTGATGTTACTTCCTTCCATTAAATGTATTGTCGTATTTGTGTGTTCTGGTTCACAGGGTTTTGATGAATATATGAATTTGGTTCTGGATGATGCTGAGGAAATTCACTCTAAAACAAAATCAAGAAAACAGCTGGGTAAGTGTAAGCTTTTTGGTAGTATATATCAGACATCCTTTTTTGTTACTAGTAAAAAAGAAATGCTTATTTAATTTTGTGAAAATCCATAATAGGAATTTCTATTTTGCATTTGAATGTAAATGAACAAGCATCCAAGTAGGCTTGGGGCTGCCATTTCACAGTTCACAGTTCCATATATTTAATTGGCACATTACTTCGGGTGAATAGCACCAAAAACTGCTGAAGGGTCAAGGGTAGCCAAAAGGTGAATAGTGCATTCCTCTTTCTTGCCAAATATTATCCATCAAGAAAAATAATACAATTTTCCTGTAAAACTAGTCCAGGACTAAATGTGGGATTTTTCCCCCCATTGCATTGTAATAGTATTCATTGTTTAATTAATCACAACTGAAGAAAGCCAAATGAATTATATTGCTAGTCCTATAACCTAATATATAATAAAAGTCCAAATGTTGTCCTTTTGAAATTTAAAAGAATTGAGTTCAGTACTTAGAATTATGGATTTGGAACTGATTTTCTAATTTCAGTTTCGATATGTAGCAGATAATAAATCCTTTAAACCTGCTAATGTTTTCATATTAAAGTATATTTAGTGTGTAAAATGTGTTAGTGTTCAACCCAACATAATCACTAAAGTATAGGTGCCTGAACGCAAGGCGCTGTGCGTGTGTTTAGAAAGGCTCAAGCTTAATCCAAGAAAAAATTGTAGTTGGTTTACTCACATCTGCTAAAAAAGAGGCCACTAATTTATATGCACAGCTTCTTCTGAATACAATCTCATCAAGCCTGCACAAGTAAAGCAGGGATAATGTCCACACCAGGCAGCTTTGGTATCTCAAAATTTAGGCTTTTAGTTATGTATATATAGATGTACTTTTATTAATAAAAGTAAGTATAGTATTTATTTCTTGCCCAGCCGTAGCCTGAATGAAATCATTAGTATTGTTCTAGGGAAAATAATTTTATCATTTTAAGAATAGTACCACAAAGTTTTTGAGAATCCCTTGATTAGATAGTATCCTTCATGGATAGAACTAGCTATAGACAGCATTCACCACCTGCTATTAATGATTTCTCATTAAGCCAGTGAGCTACAATATAGAAATTCCCAAGTTTTTTGTTATCAGTGGGGTACATGTATCTTCTATCATGGTCTTTATATTTTGAAAACAAATGTAACTCAATATCCATATCTAGCACAATTAAATCAGCACGGCACAAGACAATAGCAGGCACCTTGATAGCTTATCTAGAGTTGTGTGATTCTCTTCCTCAGAACCTTTACTAAAAGCATCTACAACCTATATATCTGAAAATGTATTAAAACAATATAATATTTCTACACCATGATTAATAAGAACTGTATATTTTTTCTGCTGTAATTATATTTGCTTGTATAGCATATCCTATTCTGAAGTATTATTGGAATAGTCTTTTAAGTGAGAAATTTCTGCCAGAATTGGGCTATGGGATATTTAAAGTAAGAAAATGTTAATCTGTTCAGCAAGAAATTGTAATACTAGCTTGTTATTTGGGAAACTACAGATAGAATATTATTAGAACAAATGCACATACACTTTAATGTATTACATTTTTAATCATACTTTTTGCCTTTGCAGGTCGAATCATGTTAAAAGGAGACAATATTACTCTTCTGCAAAGTGTTTCCATCTAGAAATACCTAGTGTTCCTGTTGTAATATTAACGTTTAATCTTTTTAAAAAATTGTTAGCTTAATGCTATCATTTCTGATTTGGTATCTGAGGCAAGAATGAAGACAGCAACTTAGTTCATGCTTCTGTAATTTTCAATAACTTTTTTACACTGGTGTGTAACTATTTCTTTACAAATAAATGTTTTTTGTTAATATATTTACCTTCTTTATTACTATTTGGAAAGAATTTTTTCAATACGGATTATAAGTATACCGGCAATAAACAGTTGTATTAGAAGATGCAATTGTTTAAAGAAAGTACTAGTCATATTTATAGTTGGAGAGATTAGATCCTAGTTTATGAGATACTGTGAAGGAGTATGATGCTCTCTGAACAGAAAATTTGATCAATAGCGTGAGACTAAAACCTTTAGAAATATTCCATAACAATGTACAACGCCCTATAAACATTTCCTTGAGGAATATATGACTAATAGCTTCTTACATTTTATGTAAGGCATACATTTTATGACTGAACCTACAAACCTCTGACTGGATCAGAAATAACCAATTTGTCCTATTTTAGAAATATTGTTTTCATAACATTTGGGTTCTTGAGCTTGCCTTATTAAGGTTATGTATTTGGTGCTAATTTAAATGATGTTTGTGTTAAAATTCAAAGTTCTTTTTTGAGAAAAAAATGTAATCACACATCCTTATGTTAATATATTGGCTGCCCTGCTTTGCTTTTGTTATTTATTGGAGGACACTGTTTTACAGAAGACATCAAAAGAGCAGCCTGACAAGCAAGGTTAACATGGTAATATGGACTTCCTTGCTTTTTAGGTGAAAATTTTATCTTCTTCATTGCTGCTCTTTGCATGTGATATGTTCAGAGAACTCTTCATTCCCTAGAATAGATGATGGGACTACTTCCTTGTGAGAATAGAGGTTGCTCAAGAAAGTTTTAAAAATAAAGGGCAGCCAATTTCTAGGAGTGAATGCACTGAGTAAACATGGAATGACAATTCAATCACTGAGTGAACACAATTGCTAACAAGAATTTTGTAACAAAGCTCAGAATCCTTAACAAACCTTAGGTCAATAGTACAAACTTGGGAAACAGAAGTAAAGATGAACACTTATTGCTATATTTGAGATTTACAGTACACATAGTATGTTTCTGTTCCTACTTGAAAATTATCTGACATATTTATAGCAAGTGCAACCATTTATTTGACCAAACAAATGAACTGCAATAGGAACTTAACAGGAAGTATCTCTACAAGAAACAGAAAGAAAAGAGCAAGTCCAGTTTATATGCTGAAGCTGATAAAGTGATAAATGATTCTTGGGCCATTTTGTACCATTTTGTAAACATGGAAGAGATGATCCAAAGCTGGAAAAAGAATGGCCCCAAATCCATTGATTTGAAAGGGTGGGAAAACAAGGCCTAAACCCTGGTGTAACATACATGCTTACATATACAGGTAGTCCTTGACTTACAGCCACAATTGGGATCAGAATTTCTGTTGTCAAGCAACAGGCTGTTGAGTTATGCCCAGTTTTATGCCCTTTTTTGCACAGTTAAGTGAATCACTGCAGTTGTTAAGTGAATTGTAGTTAAGGAAATCCAGTTTTCTTATTAGCTGCATGACAAGCCAACTGGGAAGGTTGCCTATGGTGATAACATGACTGGGACACAGTAACCATTGGAAATACATTTTGATTGACAAGTGTCTCAATTTTGATCAACATGACCAGTTCTTTTAAGAGCAAGGACTGCTTGTAAGCCACTTTTTTCTGGGCCAGTGTAACTTCGGCTGCTAAATGAATGGATGTAAGTTGAGAACTAGCTGTATCTTGATTCCTATATTGTTCACCAAGCATATATTCATATAACTACTTGCTTGCAATAAAGCAACTTACCTTCTCAATCGTGTTTGTGAAGCTTCTAATGTTGAATTTAGGATTGAAATTGTGGAATATGTATTGCCATTCCTATTGAAGCTTGAAATCAATGGACAGAAATTACAATCTGAAGTAAGACGTTAAAGATACTCCGGATTTAAAAACCTCTGGAAAACCAAAGGGAATGAAACATCTATTTGCTATATCTACAAAAGGACTTCATGATTCCATACTACATGAAATAACATCAATATATGTTGGCTTATGAAATGTGTTATATTTTGGGAGCATAGATGCATGCAATTGTCAGGATTCACAAATCAGACTAATAATCTTCCTACTCAGCTACATGGGGAACAATTAGTTCGGTACTATGAAGAAAAAGCACAACTGCATGGCAAGATATTAAAGCTCTGGGAAGGAACCTCAAAGTTACAATGGCACTGAAAAAAGTGACTTATGACCATTTTTCACACTTATGACCATTGCAGCATCCCCATGGTCACATGATTTATATTTGGATGCTTGACAACTGACTCACATTTATGACAGTTGCATTCTCTTGGGATCATGTGATCATATTTTTGCAACCTGATAAAGTCAATGTAGAAACCAGATTCACTTAACAACTATGTTACTAATTTAACAACTGCAATGATTCACTTAAATGAAAAGTCATAAAATGGGGCAAACTCACTTAACAAATTTCTCACTTAGCAACATATATTTGGGACTCAATTGTGGTTGTAAGTTGAGGACTTATCTGTACATCTACTTTGGGCTATTCTTAGCAGCCCTAGCATATCTGGTGCAGCCACCCAAGTTCTGAAAATGATTCAGTAAATAGTGGTCCACCTTTTATATAATTGGAATTCCAGGAACTGAGGCAGAGGTCACATGAGAAGCACTATCCCGGTGCCTGGTCTGTAATATGACTCTGAATCTTTGTTAAGAGGTTACAAGTTGTGTGTCTCCGTTTCTTCAACCCTCTGTCAGTGATCTATGAACATATTTTTGTCCTCAGTAGCCCTGAAATGCAACCACAAGAACAATCGGATGACCTATTAACAAAGCACAGCTAATATTTCAGATTTCAGCAAAGGCCCTAAAATACAAAAAATACAGCAAAGACAAAATAATAGTAATTTCATTAAAAATCAAGAAGTCCCAACACCTATGAATATATAAAAAGAGTCTGAAAAAAAATTAATAAACATCATCCAAACATAAAATGCAACAGTATACAAAAGTAATTATTCCGTTTAGATTCAGCAATTAGTCACATCGCTATGCTGTGAAACTCAAAATTTTCATATTGTCTGCTCATTAGGAAAAAAAGTAAAGTAAAAATAAAACTGCCGCTATTATTTTCCAAGTGTACAATTCTAGACTGAAATAAACCAGACCACAACTATTTTGATCACCTCATTTCAAAATGCAAGCTAGTTTAAATCCACCGTGAGAAAATACCTAGATTATTTTAATTTAGAAAAAGGATAAGTAAGCCAAATATGTAATGCATGGAATATAAGAAGGGGAATAGAGGAAAGTAATATTAAACTCTGCAGTCATTCAGTAAAGTGGAATAAATGGGTGGCTGAAAATAGATAGGCATGTTATTTTTTAACATAGTATTTATATGGTGAAAATAACTTCTAGAAAATGCAACAGCCTTCACCTTAGAACGCTTTTAAAGAAAATTAGACTAATCAATAGAGAATAAGGTTATTAGTATTTCTAGCCTTGGCCATATATTACCTGCAAGATTAGGAGCAATTAGGCAATTGACTACAAGCTGCTAGAGCAGTGATGGCAAACCTTTTAGACACCGAGTGCCCCAAAACTGCCCTGCCCCCCGCCCGCCCACAGGGCCACTCACCGCCTCCACGGCCTGCTGCAGATCGGCCAGGCGGCCCAGCAGCGCCATGGTGGCCACGCCCTTCGCACTCCACACATCATCTGTGTGCGACGGGGTGTGAGGGCGAAGTCTTGTCCCCACTACCTGGCTGCCATGTGCTTGACTGTGCTGCTCCATGTGGTTTGTGCCTGGGGGCGACTCTCCTCCAGGGGGGATGCTGGTGAGGAGGGGGCTGTGGGGGAGGCGGGGCTGGGGCGATAGCACGTATGCCCACAGAGAGGGCTCTGGAGTCCATTTAAGCTCACACCTACTGCTTCAGTGACTCCATCCAGCCACCTCATTCTCTGTCGTCCCCTTCTTCTATTGCCCTCAATCTTTCCCACCATTAGGCTCTTCTCCATTGAGTCCTTCCTTCTCATTAGGTGGCCAAAGTACTTGAGTTTCAACTTCAGGATCTGGCCTTCTAAAGAGCAGTCAGGGTTGATCTCCTCTAGGACTGACCGGTTTGAACACCTTGCAGTCCAGGGGACTCACAGGAGTCTTCTCCAGCACCATAGTTCAAAGGCCTCAATTCTTTTGCACTCAGCCTTTCTTATGGTCCAACTTTCACAGCCATGCATTGCAACTGTATTTCCTTCTTAGTTTCGTCAGTTCATGCTTTCTGCTTCCATTGCATATATTTTGCTCAGTGATGTTATTTTCTTCATGTTTTTTCTTTAGATGATGTATCTCAGGTTCCTAAAGAAAATTAAACCTTGTTGGCTCTTGTGAGAATGGAATGGAAACGAGGCTTTGATTCTGTCAGAAGAGCTGTATAGTATGCAAAGCTTCCAAAGCCTGGTAGAAAATCTAGTCATTGTTTTGGACAGCAGGGGGCACACCTGCCTTAAGCAAGAAAGGTGATCCTAGTACTGTGTCAGCAGCTTCCAATATGGTTCCCACAGCACCACTTTCTGCTGCTTTAAAGGCTCCAAAACAATCTGGAAGGAGGAGAAATTCTACCAGGTACATGTACGAAATCATATAACTGCAAAAGAGCATGCTTGACTCTTTCTAATTTGCCCTTATTCAGAGATATTTCTATTTTACCAGCAAATAGACAGTAGAATGATCTCCAAACGTCAGATTTGCTTCACTTTTTGTTTCATATTGCTTTGCAAGTTGTATTATTTTATAATGTGTAGGGTAGTTTTGTTGCTCTCCTCCCTGCAATTAAGCAAGAACTGCCATATTCATTATGGATGAAATCACTGTAAAAGAGGACCTTTACAATATGACATAATCCTCACACGTTTCCATATATTTGCAGAGGTTGTCAATCCCAGTCTGCATCTTGAAGTTGTGGATGTCATTCATCATTTTTTTATCAATACAAATTACTTTATGGTGGGGGTTAATAGTATATGGCACATTACCCTCTACAAAGTGAAGTCATTAGCTCCTCCTGCTCAGTAATATTGATGTTGAATTAATCCTGGAAGGCAGATCCCAATAGTTTTAGACAATTGTTTTCTAACTCTATCTGGTCCAGTTTCAATCAGGAATCTCAGAAGTACATTGTCATGAATATGCTATGAACACATACAACTGAGTAGTTGGTTAGAACATTATTTCATTTGTTTACAAGTGAAATGAAGAAGAATGGATGCCATTCAGATTCGAGGCCAGACTCCATTACCTGGCCACTCCAACCTGCTGAACCTGAGTGTCATACAACTCCCCAATACATAATTGGGATTAAAACCCTACAGTCAGTTAAAAAATAACCTAAATATAATTTCAGAAGGGAAGAATTCAAGTGCACATCAGACAACATGACAAAAGAAAGAGGAGGATTAAGATTACCTGGTTTTACATTGTATTTTGCAACCCGCTATGTGAGTTGGATGAAAGAGTAGGTTTTTCTGAGAAAGAAAAGAACCTTAAAAGAATATAATCTGGGGTTTTATTGGGATGGATATTTATGGTATGATAAAGTTAATGCAGATTTTGTGAGAAGTGCCATATTATGAATATGGAATAAATATAAACCCAGGTTGTGCCCCCAAATGCCTTTATAGATCTCTGCATAGGAAGCATTCTATAGAAGAAGAAAAAACAGCAGGCAGAGGAAAATGGTTAAAAGATGAAATCTAGTAATACAAGAAGATAGTGAACTTAAGATGAAGTCAAGAGAACAACTGACCACTGAGGGATTTGGTGTTCAATAGTTTTTATATGCTCAAGACGTTTTTACATAAATAAATAAATGGGAACTGAACAACATGAGACAGAATTTGAAAATTAATTATGTATAAATGATTTATATGTGATTGCAAAAATGTATAAACCTTTGTTAAGATTTATAACAGTAGAGGAACAAAGACTGCATAACAAAATGGCTAGGAACATTGGTTATAATACACAGAAATGTGGTGGAATCGAATCAAATAATAGAATAGAATAGAATAGAATAGAATAGAATAGAATAGAATAGAATGGGACCTTGGAGGTCTTCTAGTCCAGACCCCTGCTCAAGCAGGAGAACCTACGCCATTTCAGACAAGTGACTGTCTAGTCCAGGGAGTTGAAGTCCACAAGTCATAAAAGGGCCAAGTTTGAAGACTCCTGGTTTAGTCTCTTAAAATCTCCAGTGATGCAGCGCCCATGATTTCTGAAGGCAAGCTGTTCCACTGGTTAATTGTCCTCACTGTTAGGAAGTTTCTCCTTAATTCCAGGTTGCTTCTTTCTTTGATCAGTTTCCAACCATTGTTTCTTGTCCTGCCTTCTGGTGCTTTGGAGAATAATTTGACCCCCTCTTCTTTGTGGCAGCCCTCAAATACTGGAATACTGCTATCATGACACCCCTATTTCTTCTTTTCTTTAGACTAGCCAAACCCAAGTCCTGCACCCATTCTTCAAATGTTTTAGTTTCCAGGCCTTTGATCATCTTAGCTGTTCTTCTCTGAATTTTTTCCAAAGTCTCAACATCTTTTTTGCAGTATGGTGACCAAAATTGGTTGCAGTATTCCAGGTGTGGTCTTACTAGGATTTTATAAAGCGATGCTAATACTTTGCATGATCTTGATTCTATGCCTCTGTTTATACAAGCCAGGATTGTATTAGCTTTTGTTGGCTGCTGCTGCACACTGCTGGCTCATAGTCAAGTGATCGTCCACTAGGACTCCAAGTCCCTCCTACAGTTACTGGTTCTGAGCCAGGTCTTGCCTAATCTGTACCTATATCTTTGATTTTTCCTGCCTGAATGTAAAACTTTGCTTTTCTCCACATTAAAATTCATTTTGTTGGATAGGGCCCATTCTTCAAGTTAAGATCTTTTTGGATCCTGAGCTCGTCTTTTGGGGTATTGGATATTCCTGCCAATTTAGTGTCATCTGCAAGTGTGATGAGTTCCCCTTCTATTCCCTCATTTAAGTCATTTATGAAGAGTACAGGGCCTAAGACGGAGCCTTGTGGTACCACATTGCTTACTTCTCTCCATGTGGCTGTAGTACCATTAAGGACTACTCGTTGAGTACGGTTTGTCAGCTAGCTACAAATCCATCTGGTGGATTTGGTTTGGTCTTGAGAACAGGAGTCTGTTGGTAAATATAAGGTAGATTTTTAAAAAAATCTTGTTCATTTCTTTCTTATTTTGTATTTTTAGTTTGTTTGGGGTTATCTTTTTTCTAAATTTTTTAAAGCTGTTTTAGATTAAATTATTTTTGTTAATTGTGCTTGCATAAAATTTTTAGAAAAATTAAAATTAATATTTAAACAAGAATTAATTAGTACTGATTTAAAATGAGAGGAGAAATTTAACTTGAGCATTGATTACTGAAGGTTTTATCACTATAGCAGAAATATCTATTTGCCAGAAATACACTATAGAGGTGGTTAACTCCATCTTAACCAAAAGAAGAGTGGAAGAATATGTGGTCCATATATATGTGCCTTGGAGGAAAGGGAGAAAGAAGTGACCTCAGATCAAAAATCTCTTAAGACAAAGAGCAGGCAATGTGAAAGACAAATCAAGGACATATATTATATAGTTAACTTTCTGTCTGTTTTCTAGTTGGGACTGTCCATCTAATGCTAAGTAATCAAATAATTTGAACTAGCTACTTCTCAAGAAATACAGTCCATAGAACATTTTGTGTGTAACCTTTCTTCAGGCAACAGGGATGCATTCATGAGTGGGGTCTGGGATTGAAAGAAGGTTACCATGCCAAATAGAACACACTATCAGATTTCCTTTCCATCTAAAAGTGCAAATGTATTAATGAACAATGCTAGTTTCAGATCAGTGGGTGGACAGCTTTCCTGTTAAGGCCATGAACTGCTGTTTGATACGGATTCAGTTTGGTCAGATTTCCTGTGTGACTTAAAGGAAGTCTCCAAAAGTCTATTTTGCATCTAAAGACTAATAACACTTTTATCAGTCAACCAAATCAATTTTAATAATTCTGACTTGTATTATAAGACCTGAAATGTCCAATGTTCTCAAGCTCACATTTCCCAAAGGAAGGAGGAAGAATTCAAAAGGGGAAATCAACAAATGAATGCTTAACTATTGCTCTATGCATTGATTTTCTCCTGCAAATATGTCACTTGTGGTCCCTCCTCCCTCCAATTAGGTTCATTTCAAGGTTACTATCCCAGCTGTTGGAAAATATTATAGAGATCTGGGGGTACTCATGGAAAATTGGCAGATTGGAAGGATTTGGAAGGGTCTTATTTATCTGACCAATTTTCCTCTACAAATAACACCTCCTTTCCATTTCATATTTGGTAATAATGTATATTTCCATGCCAATGGCTGCATCAGAAAAAATACTCAAAAGGAATTATCTCATCCAGTCCCCTGGAGCTACACCTGTTTTATCCTCATATAAGTGCCTGAGACTTGTAGTCCTAGAGTTCTAGGTAACTGGGTTTTACATGACTATTTTAAGATATGAAATCCAGATGAATGACATATGTGTTGAAGCCATGGTGAAATTAATTCCTCATTGTATCACAATATGCCTTTTTGGAACCTACTAATATCAGCTATGTTATGATACAAAATCATGATCCATTAAATACCCTAAGAGTCCTACTTTCTTGCCTCCAGAAGTTGTGGGTGCTCCCACACTGGATTGGACAACCATTTGTCTGAAATAGTATAGTGTCTCCTGTTTGAGCAGGGGGTTGGACTAGAAGATCTCCAAGGTCTCTTCCAACTATGTTATTCTGTTATTCTTAAATGTTGAAGTAAAATCAGGCTACAGGGACAGTTTGTCTGTACTAGTCTTCAACATCGTACTAGGATCCAATGATATAATCAGACTAAGCTCCTTTTTTATTATCTTCACTGGAGTGCAAAATATACATACATGTAGCCAACTGCATTCATTTTACAGCTCCCAGAAGCCCATGATTTGGGGGCATTTTCTGATTCCTAGGGGCAGAATGAATGCCTTGCAGATGCTTAAAATGCCGTTTCACCTGTTCAATATCCTAAAGTTCTTTCCCAAAACAGATCTTGGCCTTTGGGATGCAGTGCTCCTTGCCATACAAAGCCTTTGGCAACTCATGAACTGACAGCGCTTACACACTCTTACTCTTGAGCACTGTTTGAATCTGCTCAGTTTCCATGTCTTGAGAAAAAAAAAGATCAAGTGAGAATTATCTAAAAGATTGATCAAGGCAGGTTTTTAATGGCAGCAGCTTTCACATGGGATCGTGTTAGGCAGAAAGGTAACTCCTCGACCAATACATGAATGACCTATTAATCCCTTATTTCCCATTTCCCCTCCTATGTCATATTTAAACTTACAATTTAGGAGATTTTAAGAGGGAGCGTTAGGCCTGATGACTGAATCTTGGTATGTGTGTGGGGGGGGGTGTGTGTGTTGCAGCACATGAATTTTTGCTCTTGGTTTGATTCCCTAGCACCAAAAAAAAAAAAAAAATGAAGGATCCTGCCTAGGATGACAAAATATTGAGAAATTGGGTTTGAAGCTAAAATGTTCGCTGCAGCATTTGCTGCCACTGAATTGCCTAACAACTACCAAAGATAATAATATGATTTTAAAGATGTGTTTGAAGATATAATGCATGTTTTTCAGTCTAATCACTTGTTCTTATCCACATAAACTATAGGGGCTTTTTGCAAAAGAGGAAATGGGCATCTGAGTCATCAGGCTCACACCTATTCCTGTGGGCATAAGAACAACTACTTTTTTCACCACCTCTTGGGCAATCTTTTTTCACCTCCTCTTCTGCTCTCTGTGTTTTCTATTTCTTCATTCTGTTCCTTTTGTTTCCACATAGAATAAATGGCGAGCAATGAGAGAAAAGGAAATCAAATATTGGACTAACAAATTGACAGGTATAGGATGTCAATTAGTTACTCCAATATTTGATTGGAGGGAGAAGTTCTAATGATTTATGATTTCTCCTTCAAGTTATGTCTATTTGTTTCAAGAAATGGTATGTTGCCTCTGAACAGAATAATTTGAAGTCTTAATTGTCCATAGAACCGAACAGAACAGAACAGAACAGAATAGAATAACAGAGTTGGAAGAGACCTTGTAGGTCATCTAGTCCAATCCCCTGCCCAAGCAGGAGACCCTACACCATTTCTGACAAATGGTAGTCCAGTCTCTTCTTGAAAGCCTCCATGATGAAGCATCAACAACATCTGAAGGCAGTCTGTTCCATTGGTTGATTGTTTCTCCTTATTTCCAGGTTGAATCTCTCCTTGATCAGTTTCCATCCGTTATTCCTTTTCTGGCCTTCAGATGCTTTGGAAAATAGGTCGATCCCCTCCTCTCTGTGACAGCCCCTCAAATATTGGAACACTGCTATCATGTCTCCCCTGGTCCTTCTCTTCATTAGACTAGCCATGCCCAGTTCCTGTAACCGTTCTTCATGTTTTAGCCTCCAGTCCCCTAATCATCCTTGTTGCTCTCTCTGCACTCTCTGCACTCTCTTAACATCTTTTGTACACTGTGGAGACCAAAACTGATTGCAGTATTCTAGGTGTCGTCTTACTAAGGCTTTATAGAATGGTAATAGTACCTTACATTATCTTGATTGAATCCCTCTGTTAATGCAACTTAGGATTGCATTGGCTTTCTTGATTGCCGCTGCACACTGTTGGCTTATATTTAACTGATTGTCCACTAAGACAGGGGTACCAACCCCCGGGCCGTGGACCAGTACTGGGCCGTGGCATGCCAGCAACCAGTCCACACAGACAAGGAAAGCCCCATCCACAGGATGCAGGCAGCACACAAAACCATGCCCCCTCTGGTCTGTGGAAAAACCTCTCTCCACGTAACCAGTCCCTGGTGCTCAAAAAGTTGGGGACCTCTGCACTAAGACTCCAAGATCCCTCTCACAGTTGCCGCTATTAAGCCTTGTTTCACCCAATCTATATGTGTACTTTATACTTGTGTACTTTATAAAGCAAATAGGCTTTAGTTTATTTTATTAATTTCTTAGCATAACCTGACATCCCAAGTGTTTCTTAAGAACTTTCTTCTATTCCTAATAGACTTTCCACAATGTAAGATCAGCCTGTTTACCAAGATCCCTCATCTTGGCCAGGTTGCACAACTATTTGTATGACATGATATAGGTTTCCTGCTTGAGCAGGGAGTTGGACCAGAAGACCTCCTAGGTCCCTTCAAACTCTGCTATTCTGTTATTCAGGTTTGATGTCTTCCTTCAGTGAAGTAGGAAATAGAAATGGCATCTAGTCACTCAATTCCTTTATTAATTGGTTTCTCAGCCATCACAATGGAAAACACTGAAAAGCCATGCAAAAAATTGAAGCACTGTTGTCTCCTGGGAAGATCATTGTTTATTTATTTATTTATTTTTCTGTCTACAAGGAGTTTTGCCTTATGTTTTCAGAGGGTGGGAATGCCAATAGACAACATATTTCTTTCCAGTCCCAATCCTTAGATTATGGAAAGCTGAAAAAGATGGTGAAAAGAGAAAGGGGGGGGGGGAGGGAAGGAAGCAGGAAGATTCAGTCCAGTGATTTTCTAAGCTAGGTCATTTGCAGTAAACACTATGTGGTGATATATAGAGCCTTTGTTTCTATTACTTTAATTTATTAATCAAATTTATATCTCACAATCAAAAATGGATTTATGCAGCACATTTTGATGAAACTTTGGTGAGTTTCCAATAATTGCTCAACACTTCAGCAAACGTGAATGAAAAATAGCTGCATTTTATAATTTATTACAATAGCAGTTTTTGTATCTCAAAATTTCTTAGCCTTGTTCGTTCCCAGCCACCACACTTCATGCACTATTTCAGTATGAATTGCTGAAGTGCAGCCATAATTATTTAAAATTGGGATTACCATATCTGGGCTTCAAAAATCCAGGTAGCCACTAGCGAAGAGATACAGAATATTCCAATTGTTTGCTGCCATTTGGAAGGCATCTGGATTTTTACAGTCCAGTTATGAATGCTCTTATAAAATGCTAGAAACCAACAAGTTGCTTTGCAGCACATTCACTTCTAATTTGGAAAAAAAATTAAAACACAGATATGATATGATATATGATATGATATATGATATGATATGATGATATGATATGATATGATGAGATAAGATGATATATGAACAGGGAGCTTTGGAAAACACTAATGTTGTCTGTCAAGATGATACTTGCACCATATTGTATTTCTGAAGTCAATGTTATCGATGCACTTGTGAACAGGAAGGAAAGATTCATTCATTCATATGACTTTCCACATAACGTAAAAATCAAAGATTGCTTTTTTTCCTATTTATTCTTCAATATAATCTAGGTTTTGTAATATGGAAAACATGGCTTCACACACACTTATGTAATACTGCATGCTAGAGTGAGTCCCCTTCCTCAAACTTCCATAATCTCTTTACTTTTGGGTTGGATTTATTAATTTACTACATTTGTGAGCACTAGATAGATTAGGAGGAATTTGCATGTGCAAATACACAGAGGATGCTGCTATTGTTTTTGAACCTATAGAGATGCAGAAGACATCAAATGAATACACGTAAATCAAAATAAACCAAAAGAAAATTAGATTTATCTGATATGTCCACCAGTGTCTACTGATGTCTTATGTTCTTTTCTGCTAGAAACACAACTCTTGCAGTTTTGTTCTGGGACCCTTTATATATTTATCTAATGTACTACTCTAATGTGCTACTCCACAGTGTATCAGAGCTCTGTAACTCACATCAGCCTTGAAGCGATCCCTCCTCGATTGGCTTTGATTTCCCATTTATGAACTTAACTAATGGAGCCTGAAATAGATATATATATATTCTCCCAGTATACCAAGTATATAAATACATATACAGAAAAGACATAAAGGAAGTAGATCTATTTTCAGGTATCTTTTGAAAAGATTAATCCAGGCTCTCTCAAGTTAGTGCTCTCCATATGACATACCAGCTGAGAATTCTGAGAGTTGTATTTCCACCACATCTAGGACACATTGCTACACCTATGAGTATTAGCAATGGTGTTTTGGTCCCTCTTATCCTTCTGATGTTGGATAACTGAGTGGTCAAAGGTAGTTTCAAAATTCAAGTGTTTCACAGTTGTGGAGAATATTGATGCTTATTTTAAGCTTTTGGAAGAAATGAAATGTGAAAATGTTATTTTGTATGCTCTCGCAGCATACTGTACATATTTTTATTATAGTTTGTAGTACCCATGATACCAAACTTATAAATATTATATTTAATTTTTTTTCAAATGAGTCTTCCTCAACCTGTTATCTTCCATATATGCCAGAATCACAACTCACAGAATGGCCCAACACATAAAAATAAGTATTTAAAAATAATTACATTTATTTGCACAAAATCCATCAGTAACAAAACACACAATAACATCAAGACATTATCATTCAATCTAATTTCATCCAAAATTGTTCTATCCCGCTAAGCTTAAGAAATATTACAAAAGACGGCAACAGCAAAGTACTCTCATAGTGTTGTGATGAAACTACCTGAATGTGTTCATGAAACCACCAAGAGCCAAGTATTACTTGAAAGAAACTTTCTAGTATTTTTCAATGAAATCAGTTTTGTGGATGGACCATTAGACTTGGAGACTCCATTTTTCCAATCAGATAAGTCCGGCAATTTCTAAAAAAAATTAATCTCCTGCAAATAAAACCAGTGAAGCGTTTTGTGGCCTCTTAAAATTTAACAAATTAATGACAGCAGAAAAAGTATCCTATTAGCTTTTTATTCTTTCAGACCAGCATAGTTATTCTAACTAGCAGTTTTCTGATGAATGATCAATTGTTTGATGCCTTTCTACTTAGCTAGAGTTAATTGGGGACTTAACTTGGGAGCTTCGGCCTGCCAAGCATGTGTTCCACTATTGAAAGATGCCATTTACCTCAAGGAGGCGCAACTATTATAAAACTTGAGTTGAACTTGCTGTCTGCAGTTTGGAATGTAAGTGCAACGACATGTCACTTAAAGAACTGTAGTTTATTTTAGACACTAGAAAAGTTTACAACATTTTTCATTTGATTAAAAATGGTTTGACCAATAATTAATGGGAACTATTTCATGTATACATTGCACATGTATACATTTCCATATTGCACTATTGTCAAGAAAACTACATTAACCTAACACAGTGGTGGTGAACCTATGGCACGGGTGCCAGAGGCGGCACTCAGAGCCCTCTCTGTGGGCATGCGCGCTGTCGCCCCAGTCCTAGGCCTTCAGCTGGGTTTTATAAAACCTTTTCGCTTTACGCCTCCGCTGCCGTGCGCAAAAAAAAAAAAAAAGATTAAATCAGTCAACTTCAACTTCTCGCGGGAAAAAAAAAGGGCTTGCAAAATTGGAATTGATTGATTGAACTTTTTAGTCCCACCCAGTCTGCCATTACCAGCGCAGCCACACCCACCCAATGGGCCATGCCCACCCAATGGGCCACACCCACCCGGCACTCGATGATGCATAAGTGGGTTTTGGGTTGCAGTTTGGGCACTCACTCTCTAAAAGGTTCGCCATCACTGACCTAACATATCCCTCAAGTCATCAACAATTAACTCAGACTGAAGGAGACGACGTTTTCTTTATCTTCATACTTTACAATTCAAAGACATAATAAAACATTTCTTTCAGAAGAGAGAAATGTAACTTACCAAAAAAAATATCAAATGAAATGTACATCATTTCATTTTCTGAAACATTTTGAAATATGACAAGAACAATTGCTGTTATTACACCAGACAACCTGTGAGCTATTGGCTCATCCTTTCAGAGGTATTTCCCTACCTAAACAAAGAAACAGAATGTGCATGGGTGGATTGCTATTATTTTGGTTTTAAAGTTAAAGAAGAAAACTTCCTTTTAATAAAAAAGAAAGATGTGTAGTGAGACAAACATAAATGCTTTTCATTTAACAAAGGATGCTTTGGATGATAACATTTATGACTGCCATTCTTTAAGAATATTCTAGTTTTCACTTCTTTTTCCTCAGCTTAAAGTAACATATAGCTGACCATGATGGAATGCCAGTTTCTCCACATAAATCAGCACATTCTTCATGCTTTGTCCTTGTGTTTTATGTATAGTGAGAGCAATTTCCATGTTGTACTATTGTCAAGAAAACTACATTAATGTATTCTTGAAGTCACCAGCAGCTGAGCTCAAACACTTTATCTTTTACAATTCAAATACATAATAAAATGTTTCTTTCAAGAAAGAAAGAAAAGAAAAATAATCAATTGAAATGTGCAGAAATTTTATTTTCCAAAACATTTGGAAGTGTAACAAAAGCAGTTGCTTTTATTACACAGAGACAAGATCTTTCAGGCTGTTTCACACATTTATTTAAGTTTCAGCATTCTTTGGCCATTCGCCTCAGTTTTTCTATCTGTGACACAGGGACTAGAATATTTTTCCTTCTATATTCAGTGCAGGGATAGAACACCAACAAATATTAAGCCTTTGGAATAGCTTTAATACAAATACATATGCACACAGAGAAACACACATGCACAGAGAGACATATACACCCTGAGAGTGATGTACAGTATATAAAGTACAGTAAGGGCCAGATTTTTCATCAACTATCCAGAAATGTCTTTGTTTCAATTTTATGACTCTCAAGCATCTAGGTTTACAAGCAGTTAGGTTGTGGGAGATTCTAATATGGCTAGGGCTAGGTGTATTTTACACAATTCCTTTATACAGTATTTTCTAAAGCCTCTCACCCCCCCCCTTCAGCTCTTCCACTTTGCCCTGTGGAACCTCCCTCTACCCTCTCTTTTCAATACCCCCCCTCCAATAGGTAAGGAACTGAGAACAACCCAGAGGATACCCCCCCCCAAAAGGGCTTGGAAGTGTTAAATACAAATCCCACAGAGAAAGGGGAGAGAGAGAGAGAGAGAGGGAGGGAGGGAGGGAGGGAGAGAGAGAAAACCTGAGCACAAAGGAGAGGAATGAAAGGGTAAGTAAAGTCAAACAAAAAGAAGCCAGGCTGAAACAAAAGACATAGAACAATATCCCTGAGGCAAGAGGCTCCCAAACAATAGGGACAGTGACAGCTATACAAAGGCAGCAGTGTTTGCAAGTAGACGTTATCTCACACAGCCACTGGCAGCCTCGGCCCCCAGGCTTCTCTTTTCAGGGGTGCTCTTTGTACAGTGCCGAACAAGATTCTTTGCATGGTTGCAGATGGGAAAATGGAAGGAGGAGAAAAATTCTGGGTTGATTGATTGTTTCCCTCCCCTTTCTCTGAGATCACCTTAATTCCTGGAAGCAGGTAGATCTCTTTCGCACAAGGAGGTGTAGGAAAGAGAGCAATTTTCCTTTCTTTGTCACAGTTTTTGTTTTTCCATAGGCTGCTCTTGCGTTTTGAGATTTCAAAACATAACCAGGTACAGAGGCTTGGTAGCAGGCTTCGTTCCACATATGCTTATCATCTCATGTGGGCCTCACCTACTCGGATATGATGTCTCAACAGAAACAAGCTACTGGTGCATGGCTATTGATGTTCTTTAGTATTTTCAATCTTACCTTTTGACAACTATGATAGAGAAGGCCCTGCTGCGATAGGGGCTCATCAGATACTAAATACACAGAATATTTCCTAGTAGACTGTTGAGAGACTAGCTGGATCAGACTTGGAAGTTACAGATTATTTTTTCTCAATCTTAGAAACTTTAAGATATACTGTATGATCTTCAACTCCCAGCATTCCCCAGCCAGCAATTCTAGGTGTTGAGGTCCACATATCTTAAAATTGCAAAGCGGAGAGAAATATTGTTATAGACAATGCCATAGTAATGTCCTGGGCTTATTCAGTTACCTCATCTGTGTTGACATATTTGTCTTTACACTGCTTCACCCATCAGCACACCAAGTAAAGAAGCTGGCCACAATGGTATACTCAAAACTCCAACTGTTTTTTTTTATGTGCAATGCACATAAGCTTTGCACTGTTATAGTTGCCATCTTGAGATTTTTTTTTATTTATCATATGCAGTGCACATTCCGGGAGCCATACAAAAGTCATGGGAGGTGCAGAGTGTTGAACTCTATGCTATTGCCTTATTTTAGAGGGAAAATCATTAACCCTGTGTGGTTAAATCCTTCAAGTTGCTAGGATATAATTCAAGAAATGTATCCATAAAAAGACAAGAACATGGCTTTTGATAAAGCAAATGTAGCAGAGATGATAGTGAGACTGAGCATTATTATTAATGATTCCTGAAGAGCCCAAAATTATATACACACAAACAAAAATCTATCTAAGTATTTGCAAGGAATATGTTGTCCATTACGAGTCCCTTACTTGACCATTAAATATGTATTTATTACAGTTGTTTATATGCCATCCCATTGCAAAACTCTGAATTATTTATAATAAATAATTACAGATTGTATATATGTTGTATATTATATAAATATACAACAAAACAGTGAGATGAAATAGACAAACTGGTAAAGGGCATCCTAAATCATCATTTTTCTTTGAAATTCCTCCTAAATGAAATGTTTTTGTCTAAGTGGAAGGCCAGTAATTAAGGGATCCAGGTTGGTGAAAACCACAGGATTTTCCTCTTTTTATTAGATGAATGAAAACAGTATTGTGACATTGTGCTGCAATCTCCACCTCTTCTGGTGCTTTTGTTATGAGACTGCTTTTGTCAGTCTACCCCTTCACCCCTGCCCTACCATGCCATTCCATCAGGTGTATATGTAGGGCAGGCAAAGTCTAGTGAAGAGAATGGCTAGTCTAGTGAAGAAATGGACCAGGGAAGACATGATAGCAGTGTTACAATATCTGAGGGACTGTCACAAAGAGGAGGGGTTCAACCTATTTTCCAAAGCACCTGAAGGATGGAAACTGATCAAGGAGAGATTCAACCTAGAAATAAGAAGAATTTTTTTGGCAGTGAGAACAATCAACCATTGCCTTCAAATGTTATGGGAGTTTCATCACTGGAAGCTTTCAAGAAGAGACTGGACAGCCATCTGTCAGAAATGGTGTAGGGTCTCCTGCTTGAGCAGAGGGTTGGACACTAGATGACCTACAAGGTCCTTTCTAATTCTGTTATTCTATTCTATTCTATTCTATTCTATTCTATTCTATTCTATTCTATTCTATTCTATTCTATTCTATTCTATTCTATTCTATTCCATTCCATTCTATTCTATATATTTCAAAGCACTAGGGTCAGTTTGGACAAAGTCTGTGTCCCAGTTTGGTTCCCCTACTTTCTTGAGGGCTTGGGACCTGGAGGAGCACCTCTTTTGATGATTTCACAGGGTGGGGAGAAAAGCCTACTCAGCCCCATGAAGAACTTTATAGGTAATTGATCTTAGTGCCAGAAATCCACAAAGAAAATATGTTCTGCCAAGCATCAAAATCAAACCTAATTCTTGCATTAGATGGCAATAGTCCAGAAATAGACCAGGGGAAAAAAACAGTCTCATGGGGCAGTGAGTTAACCAATCAAATCAAAATGGGAAGTAAGCAGGAAGTAATCCCAGAGCCAATGCCAAAGTAAAATTAAGATATTGTTAGTACGATCACAAGGCACACAATGAATCTTGTGTTCTTTTCTCAAATTGATTTGCTAGGAACTGTAGCCAGGTTAGAAGCAAGGCAAGAAAGCAAAGCAAGACCAGGAAAAAATACATTAAAAATGTAATGACTCTGGGTTGTATTCAGTGGTTGTGTTCACATTTGTTGTTTCCTGAGCTTTCTTTACATTTTTAATGGGCTGGGTTCACACAACAAGCTAGAATATAAAGGTAGAAATATAAATAATAAATAAATAAAGCTGAGCCACAAGAAAAATTAACCAAATTTAGTGTGTTATATGAATGCAGATGTTAGATTTTAACTGGTTTGTTGGATTTAATCAGAGCAACAGATGAGACCTTGTGACCCTCCAGATGTTGCTGAATCATAATTCCCAGCATCTTTTACTATTGGCCATATTGGCCAGGGCCAGTTCAGTAATATCTTGTTCCTCTACTTCTAGTTTACAGCAGAGAAATGGGGTCACCAATTATTTGAATTTTGTTAAATGCATGGTGGTAGTAATTTAGATCTGGCCAATTTGGTGGTTTCCCATTGGCAGGCTGGTGATTCAAAATTAGGTACACTATTTACATTTCATGTCTTATGGTAATTACTGTCATTTAGTGAAGGAATGTGAGTACAGTACCTCTCCTTAATTCAATAGTGGCAGGGTAGTTTCACCAGCCTTTCTGGCAACTGTGCCCAGTATAAAAATGTAAACAAACTAGAAGCTTTACTGGATAACATCAAGCAATATTAAGGCACCAAAAGGACATGAACAGAAAGCCAGAATAAATGAGCTCTTTTTAAACATTGGATTTAATCAATGTTTGAAACATCCTAGATATGAAATGCAAATTTTGTATAGTATAATATAAACTGCTTAGAGCAGGGGTGTCAAACTCAATTTCATTGAGGGCCGCATCAGCATTGCGGTTGCCCTTGGGGGGCCAGGGGTGTGTGGCCAGGGTGGGTGCGGCCTACTGGGTGGGTGTGGATGGAGTGGGTGTGACCTACTGGGTAGGCATGGCCAGCTCTACATCGTTCGTGTCAAGAGTGCCTGTGGGGGCCTGGGCAGAAGTGGGACAGATCTGAAGGTCTCTGGCAGAAGGGGGTGGGACCAGGGCAAGTGCCAAGGCATGGTCCATTTCTTCATTCCTCACAAAGGGTGACACCTCCCCAGCATGCACCCAGGGGCTGGTTCCTCGCTGTTTCTAGACAGCCTTGTGGAGCTAAGACTGAATGCGTTTCAGCATAGATGGCCACCACAAAATTGTACATTGACTCCCGGCCGGCCTGGGCCAGGCCCAACGCAGCAGGAACCGTTCCCTCACTGTTTCCAGATGGCTTCGCGGGCCACATGAAACCACTTCGTGGGCCACATCTGGCCCCCGGGCCTTGTGTTTGACATGTCTGGCTTAGAGGCACTTCAATAAGTACGGCATAGGTGTTGATAAATAAAATAATAAATACAAGATTAAGTATTAAGACAAATTTCACAAGCACACAAATACAGGTAGTCCTTGACTTATGACCACAGTTGAGCCCAAAATTTATGTTGTTAAATGAGACATTTGTTAAGTGAATTTTGCCTCATTTTATGTCCTTTCTTGCCACAGTTGTTAAGTGAATCATCGCAGTTAAGTTAGTAACACAGTTGTTAAGTGAATCTGGCTTCCCCATTGACTTTGCTTGTCAGAAGTTCGCAAAAGGTGATCACATGACTCGGATCATTGCAACCATTATGAGTCAGTTGCCAAGCATCTGAATTTTGATCACATGACCATGGGGATGATACAATGGTCGTAAGTATGAAAAATGTTCAAAAGTCACCTTTTTCAGTGCCATTGTAAATTTGAACGGTCACTAAATGACCGTTACAGGTGGGTGTGGATGGAGTGGGTGTGACCTGATCCCTAGACCGGTACCGGGCTGCAGCATGACAGCAACCAGGCCACACAACCAAGCAAAGCCCCATCTGAGAGATGCAGGCAGCACACAAAACCACGCACCCTCCGGTCCGTGGAAAAACCTCTCTCCACGGAACCAGTCCCTGGTGCCCAAAAGGTTGGGGACCTCTGTATTAGAAGATTCCAAGAGAGGGCATAAATATGTAAACTAGTCTACATATGATTGTTGAGCACATATCAAACTGTACTATTTATGGCTTTTTTTTTAGTTAGACATACAATATATATTCCATCTCCTGATCACATCCATGCTACAAGTTCTTTCAATGAAGGGGTATCATCTTGTAGGATCTAGGACAGTGGTTCTCAACCTTTTTAATGCCACGACCCCAACCGGTCATAAGTCGAGGACTACCCAACTGGTCGTAAGTCGAGGACTAAACCGGTCGTAAGTTGAGGACTACCCAACCGGTCATAAGTCGAGGACTTTCCCTGCCCGGGAGCGCCATGCATGCGTGGTTCCGCCCCCTGTGCCAGCCGAGGCGTAGCTGGCAAGCGGCAGAGATGGAGCAGGCCGACCACCAGCTGGCCCAGCCCAAGGGAGGTAAGGCACCCGCCAAAAAAGGGGGAAAAATGGCGGGGAAAAAAATGGCGGACAGCCTTGCTTGGCAACCCCCGTGAAATGGTCGATTGACCCCGAATGGGGTCCCGACCCACAGGTTGAGAACCACTGATCTAGGAAATGAACCTTCTCTGTCATGATGGCTGCTCTTTGGAACATCATTCCTCTGGAGATTAGATTGGCCCTGATTCTACCAGCCTTTAGCAAGGTCCCTAATTATGGAGGACAGATTGTCAGTTGGAGTCCATGAGATTTTTGTTTTAATTGCTGTGTGATTTCTTTTAACCTTGACTACCAGTTATGTGTTTTATTTTGCTGTTGCTTTTAAGAGTCGCCATGATGAGATGAGTGGCCATATAAATGGAATAAATGAATACTTTCAATCTTCATCAATATTTTCCTCTTTTATTATGTTCTTCTTTCTTGGAGTTTCTCTCTTCCTTTTAAAGGATATTAGATAACTCTGTGACCCGTTGGATCATTCTTTGAGAAAAAGATAATGCAGTGTTATATGACTAGAATGAACATTAAATTTTAGGCTGACCATTTATTTTTTTAAACTCTAGTATTGGATAGTCCCGTGATCATCTAAGAAGTGTACGTATCATAAATAGAAAAATAATTGTGATGGCAGATAATAAATCAGTATTTACTTACCTAAACAGATAAATAGAATAAACACAGGTGAACAAAAATGTGGTGGGAAGGTGAGTGACTTTCAACTTCCTGCTGTCTTCCCCATTGACTTTGCTTATGGGAAGCTGGCATGGAGTGTTGAAAATTATGATGATGTGACTACGGGTGCATTGAATCTGTGAGCACAATTTTGTGAATAAAACTGGCCTGATAATTGTGGAAATTTCAATTCCATAAGAATAATGGAGTCGTGGAATTTTTAGGCTTTCTTTAAATGACTGGATTTTAGATAACTCTATTCAAAAATGGTTGTGGTATAATCCATTATTTGGGTTAGCCTTGGGGTACAAACAAACAGATAAACACAATGAGAGTTTTAGTAGTATATAGGTTATAATGGCCACCAGCCCAGACCATACCCAGCCATAGCACTGCTCAGGCCAGACCTGCCTTTCTATTAAGATTGAAAAGAGACTAAGATACATGCCACCTTGCAACTCTGCTCCCCCACTCCACCCCAGAGTGCCATTGCTCTGGGCTGTGGGGAGTGTGTTTTACTAGTGAGCCCAGAAACAGAAGGCCACACATTCCCCCTCCTGTTCCATTTGCCACCTGCTGTGCCTGGAGGAAAAAAGAAAAAAAAAAAGAGAGAGAGAGAGAGAGAGAGAGAGTGTTATTTGAGAATATGAACTTGCATTGTATATTTGGACTTTGAAAAAGCTTTTGACCGTCCTTTGCCAAAGACTCCTGGGTAAGCTTAGGGGTTGGGGGCTAAGAGAAAAGCTTTACTTGGTATAGCTGATTGGTAAAGAACAGAAAATAGAGGCTAGGAATAAATGGACTAATAATAAGACTTCTAGACGTGGGAAGATACTCCTGGTGATGGAGTTTTGTTCTGTTTTCTTTGTGTGGCTGAAATGGAGGCAATTGTTGCAGCAATTTTTTAGAACAGTAGTGGATAGGAAGCAAGGGAACGAGCATTTTAAAAATAAAAGCATTTTTTCTCTCTCCAAAGAATTTAAAATTTTAAAACTAAGAATATAAAATATTTAGGTTTTCTGTCTGATAGGTTTCTTGATAATACATCTTTAATTTTAGTTTTGGTTCTGCGGGTGTTCCATTTTGAATGCATAATCCTTAACATCTTATTTTGTGGGAACCTTACAGAACTACAGAGGTTAAGCTAGGATTGTATATATGCAAGGAGACTCTAAACCTAGTGTTGCACTGGGCCCCCCCAATTCCTTTAATTGACCTAAGGCTCAGAAGCACATGTTGCTGTCAAACCTTGATTTACAGTCCTGGGGAAATGCATTGAACTTGAAAAGATGCTTCAAACAGGTTACATATTCATTATAGTTTAAATGTGGGGAAAGATAATGTATGTTGTTAATAGAAACCACTAGAAATGTTCCCTATCAGTCCCAATCTGAGAAGAAACCCAACCCATACAAATGGGTTCAAGCTTTCAGATTGACATAGCACTTTTCTGATCTTGATGGTGCTATCTAGAAGATACATCCTGTTGCTAAATGTGGTGGTTTCCTTAGCTTTTTACAGTGATTGCTGACATGAATTTGACAAGAGACACATGTGTAGATTATGCCTGCAAAGGAAACATTAGTCATATATTATTATTTTGTTACTATAAAATATTTGAAAATGTATTGAAACTAGCATATATTAGCATACATAAGAAATAAATTTTAAAATGTGAAAGATGTCTCCAAGTTACTAACAGTAATTGTGCTGAATTAAATGGATTAATTAGAACAGAATAACACAGTTGGGAGGGACCTTGGAAGTCTTCTAGTCCAACCTGCTGCTCAAGCAGGAGACCCTATACCATTCCAGATAAGTGGCAATCCAATCTCTTCTTAAAAGATGGAGCACCCACAACTTCTGAAGGCAAGCCGTTCCAGTGATTAATTTTCTCAATGTTAGGAAATTTCTCCTTAGTTCTAGGTTGCTTCTCTCCTTGATTAGTTTCCATCCATTGTTTCTTGTCTTGCCTTCTGGTACTTTGTAAAATAGGTTGACTCTCTCTTCTTTGTGTCAGCCCCTCAAATATTGAAACACTGCTAGTCCTTCTTTTCACTAGACTAGACATAACCAATTCCTGCAACCTTTCTTCATATGTTTTAGCCTCCAGCCCCCAAATCATCTTTGTTGCTCTTTTCTGCATTTATGGTTATCACCCACCAAGGTGGCTAGTAAATATTAACTTAAACAGATAATTAAACTTATTGGCAGACACAGAAGCAGCTTTGGACAACAGAAAAAAACCCAAGTTGCATGCATGTTATATAACGTAAATTAATATAGGAAGCAGAAGCATCCTACATACATTTGTTTATTGTGCACGACTATATGCATAGCAATTTTCATTTCACTCTGCATAGTCAGAAAGTAGACCTGGACTATAAAAACTGAATGACCACTAAATGGAAGCAGTGAAATTTTTGTATCTCTTTGGTGCCAAGACTTCATCTGAAGTTTTTCAAGTCTCATTTGGTAAACCAATTTTATTCCTTCACAGAAAAAAACAAGACACTTTTCTGTTCTCTGTATAAAACAGAGCCAACCAAAGACAATGGCCTTTCATCCCAAATTATGGTAGCCAAAATTATTTTCCTCCTTTTGGTATGTCAGGCAGAAATTTCCAGAAACATTTCTCACTATTCTTAACAACTAAATACAGTAATTGCAAATTTAAAGCCTATTAATTTGCTAGCTTTTTATGACATTCCAAACTTAACGCTTGAAGTGGCTGCATACCTAATAACAGGTACCACTTTGGTGGGCACATTAACAAGGACATGAAAGGAGCCCCCAACTGGGCATCTCCCGGGCAACAGTGATGTCACCAGCTAATCCTTTCAACCCGGAAGCACCTTGGTAGTTTCAACATGAGTGTGATACGATGTGACCTAATAATAGAGCTGGCTCTGAGATGGACAGTTACTGAGCTAACAATTTGCATTGGTTTCAGCATTGCCTATAGAAAGTTTCCTTCAGCAATTACCAAGCTACCAGATACCAGGCTAGCAAGGAATACACCATCCTGACCCCTAATACTTCACTGCTCATAGTTTTACTCCAAATCTGCTTACTTAAGACATATATTGTCCTTCAGCAGAGATGGAAAGTTTGTGTACCATGTTAGCAAAGCAAAGCAATCTTGAAAGTTCAATTACTCTGGGTTCAGGCCTTGATGTGGGACAAAAACTGCAACTGGTCCTCTTGTGGACAGCCTATGAAATGACCTGGGTGGAGATTCTTGTCTTCCTGATTCTCTCAATAATGATTGATCATGACTTCTTTCTGGACCACCTTTGTTAAGAGCTGGGGCACTATTTTATAATGATTCTTTCATGAGCAGGTGCTTCCAGATGGTGACATATATAGTGTACTTGTGGCTCAATTTTCTATGCTTATGACATCCAATTCTATATTTTCACTTGGATCAAGAAGGAGATGCGATGGAAGTCTTAACCTGATGACCAGTATAGGATAAAAAATTAATCCTAACCAGCTAGTATTGTATTTTTACAGAAGCGTTCCAATTTCAGGTTAGTTTCCGCTATCATTCTGGATTGGGATGCATTTCTCATGAAGGAACATGGGTGTAATCTGATAGTTCAGCTCATGGAACCTGGAGCTAGGGTTTTATACTGGCCATTTCCATGGGCCTCTGGGAGGATGTACATTTCTATTTTCCTGATCGTTTCCTAAAGAAAAAGGACATTTACTCCTTCTTTTGCATGGTTAAAAGTACTGCATTTAAACATTGACACAACATTCCCAAAATAAGCAGTTTCTAAAGAGGCAGTAGAAGAGTTTTCATTAACAACACAAAACCACAAATTACATAAACAGTTGACAAACTAAATGAAGCTTAACTGATGGCTCATCTTTCTGTTTTTCTTTGATCAATTATCAGCGAAAAAATGATTAATTCTGAACTTTCCAGATTCTATAAGAAGTTTGTTCAACATAGTTTGATACCACAGTGCAGAATTCCCCGCTCAACTTTAGAATTTTCAGTTAAGGCTGTGAAGAAGAAAGGATTGACTTTGGACAGATTGCTTCCTATGTCCACACTGCAAATTATTTATTACTGTTTGTTGTTGGTTTTTTGTAGTACATACGATTCTTTCATTGTTTCTTTAAAACTCAGCCTGAGAATAGAATAGAATAGAATAGAATAGAATAGAATAGAATAGAATAGAATAGAATAGAATAGAATAGGAGCTGGAAGGGACCTTGGAGGTCTTCTAGTCAGCCCCCCTCCCGCTCAAACAAAAAAAAATCTTAAATTTTCTTAGTATGCCCAGGTAGGATAATGTTCATTATATATATAGCAGAGCCATCCAAGGAATAAAAAACAGTTGCTACTATGTCATTGTACATTCCTTCTTATTATTTATCTTGTCTTTCTTCACAAAACTGGGCACTCTAAAGACAAACAAACAAACAGCTATAGCTAGTCCTCTACTTACAACCATGCATTTTGTGGCTGTTTGAAGTTACAACAGCAGTGGAAAAAATGACTTATCCTGTTTTTCACACTTACGACCATTGCAGCATCCCCATGGTCTCCTGATCAATATTTGGGTGCTTGACAACAGGCTCATATTTATGACGGTCGCAGTGTCCTTGAGTCACGGGATCCCCTTTTGCGACCTTGTAACAAGCAAAGTCAATGGGGAAGCCAGATGAACTTAACAACCATGTTACTGTCTTAACAATTCCAGTGATTCATTTAACAACGGTGACAAGAAAGGTCATAAAATGGAGCAAAACTCATTTAACAACTGTCTTGCTTAGTAATGAAAATTTAGAACTCAATTATAGTCATAAGTCCAGGGTTACCTGTAGAGGTTCTTCCATTGGCTGGCAAGAAATCAGGCCCAATGATAAAAAATGGTTCCTTCTCACAGGAAGTAATGCTGGACTATTCTTCATTTGTTCCCTCTAATCAATCATAAAAGATGCATCGTGTGTACCATTCCCAGGATTCAGCTGAATGTAACCTGAGTTGCCAGATCATTGCAATTTGTCCAGCATAAAGAAGAGATACATGATATTGCGATGCTTCCAGGTTTTACAGTGACAACAGGGGCAAGCAAATTAGATTCCCAGTCTTGGGGAATAGAAAAGATTAGCTGGCTAGCAATCTGTCTTTATCTCCCATGATAGCAATAGTATTGTTTTCTCTATCCACAACCTTCTGCCTCTCTAGCCCTGGCTGAACTGGAATTCTTTTCATGCACTAGACTGATTGGCTTAGTAAATATGCCCTCGCTGAAATCCAACAAAAACACCATTATATTCTAGAATAAGGATATGAAGACTGAGTTCTAAAATAATTGTGGTTCATGCAAAAAGGCATACTGCTTTTAAGAGTCTAGAATCTGACAGAAGAAGTATATGGCTCTGATACTCCTGATATTTACTCTCTCTTCTTCTCAATAGTACACAACTTTTCTTCTTCTTTAAAATAAAAAGATGCTGAGCTTAATAAAATGTTTCCCAAGATGGCTCCACTCAGACATATATGTTCATTGCTTGGTCCAGCATTGAATGTACTTCAATGAAATTACACCATATAATATTTATTTAGTTTTAAAAAAACAGGGAAAGGGGAGGGGGGGATCTCTTCTAGAACCAACATATAATAGACCAACAAGCGACCAAAACAGCACAAAAGTTTAAGCATAAACATAAAAGAAGAAACTAGTGGGACAAAGCTTAGGCAACTTAGCACTACTCCTGGGAGCATCTTGCCCAAAAACCCTGTTCAATTTGGCTGTATCACTGTTATGGAACATATACGCATACATGCACATACACATATAAACACACTCCAACTTAAATGAAATAAATAAATATTCAAAGTTAAAGCATCAAAATGCATTTACATGAAAGATAACGAATAGTGAAAAAAAACCTTTCTTATTGTATTTTATTTCTAAAGGTTTTTGACCCACCTCAAATAATAATAATAATAATAATAATAATAATAATAATAATAATAATAATAATAATAATAATAATAATAATAATAATAATAATAATAATAATAGTAATAGTGGTAGGTGTCCTGGGTGCAATCTCAAGACATCTAGAGCACCATTTGAACACCATCGGCATTCACAAAATCACCAATAGTCAATTACAAAAAGGCAACTTCACTTGGAACAGTTTACATTCTGGGACAATACCTTTAACACCAGGGACAATACAGTGGTGGGATTCAAGTATGTGAACAACCGGTTCTCTGTATGGATGCTGCTTCTGGAAGTCCATTCTGGGCCTGGGCAACAAAAAATTAGCTACCGGTTCTGCCGAAGTGGTCCAAACTGGCTGAATCCCACCACTAGGACAATACCTTTAACACCATTAAACAACATCTGCCTATCCCAGGTTCTTGGGAAGGACTCAGTAGGTAGGTATAATTGCCAAAGCCAGTCTAAACATCTAGCTTATATTCAATGAATCATAATAACAACATTTTGATGGTATCTTTAATATTATTTAAAACACAATATCTGCCTATCCCAGATTATTGGGAAGGACTTGGTATCTGGATTAATCCAGTCTAAAACATCTGACTGGCTGTCCCACCAACTATAGTAATTTAATGATAAGATGGTTATCATTTCTGCAATGGCTAGCACTGGGGCTGTCCTTCCTCTGCAAATGAATTGCTGAGATTAGCCTGCAGTCATCTGAAGTGCTCTAGCCCAAATAGAGAGTTTTCCTTGGAGATGACATAATAATAAAAATAATAGTCTGGAAGTGGAACAGAGAACGTTACCCGGAATCATTTTGAAAGTGACTGGGTTATTGATAGAGGGCAACCTTGTTTGTTTCTGCAGTTGCCTACCTGTTTTGAGTATAGGGCAAATAGGCAGTGCAGAAAAGCTTTCAGTCTTGAAATCTATGCAGGGACCTGCTGATTGGGTAATTCTGGAAGTAGACATCCACAGGTCTGGAAGGCATCAAACTATGCAGGCTTCACTAGATATGTTCAATTTATTCAATTATTTAATATATACAATAAGACTTTAGTTCTCCAGAACCTGAACTCTAACTTCAAGTTGCTTTTCCTAGGTAATGAAAACCAGTTTTTATCAGGGTATATTTGAAAGTTTATTTTACACTTGATCATACAGCATCATCACATTAAGTCATTTACCATTTTACTACCATATTTTTCCAGTTCTTCAGAATATCCCCCTTTTTGAAACTATTGTAAGCAATGTTGGGGTCATCAACAAATTAAGGTTTACTGAGGTTTATCGCTAATTGTGATATATTAACATAAAATTTAAAACAATTCTTCTGAAGTTTTTCAGAATGTATTTTGATGTCTATTGTAACTGTGTAGACTTTCTTCAATATTGTACTTTTCCATTTAAATTAAATTTAAGCTGGATGCGGCAGTGGCTACTGTTCTACTCAACTAACAAAATCTTACAACTCACTCTAGGCCAGTGCTTTTCAAATCTGACATCTTTAAGGTGCACAAACTTCAACTCCCAGAATTCCCCAGCCAGCATCCTGAAATCCATATATCTTAATGCAGAGGTCCCCAACCTTTTGAGCACCAGGGGCTGGTTCCGTGGAGAGAGGTTTTTCTGCGGATCGGAGGGGATGTGATTTCATGTACTGCCTGCATCCCACAAATGGGGCTTTGCTTGTTTGCATGGACCAGTTTCTGGTATGCCGTAATGTCACCATGTTTGAAAACACAGTTCTAGGCGAAACAATTACTTAGAATTGTCCAGGCTGTTTTGTCACATAGTCATTTGGAATAATGTATAAATTTTATCTCATTGAACAATATTTATTCAATCTCCTTGAAGATAGCTGAAGTCAACCATTACAGTAATCAGTTTCCTTTTAAGATGCCTTCCTGAATTCAATTTCCCTATCACTCTACATATTTTTATTGCTAACTTTTTGCCATCAAGTAGCTGATGACTGATTAGCTGATGATAAAGCCGTCACTTTATATATAAGGCAGGATTTGGGAAATGTTGTATGTACATACGTACCTACGTATGTATGTATTACTTTAAGACATTAAATTATCCAAGCACCTCAAACCTGTTATTATCTTTCAGTGCAACAGATCTTTGGAGCAGAATGAAAATGTCACCAAAGCCACAATAACAAGAAAAGGATTGAAAATAAATGCTGATAATCACTGGACTGGTGTTCAGTTCCCCCAAAATGTGCAAGCAACCCTAACCCTTAGCTTTTCTTGCCAATTTGTCAAAAGCATCTTGAGTTTATGTGTCCGTTTATTAGACTGGATATTATTGCTGCACTTCTCTATCTGCCTCCAGGACATGTAAGCCGCTATCATTACTGTCAATGTTGGAGGATGGGAGACAAGGCTTGGAATGACTGAAAGGAAAGTGAAAGTGTTCAATGCTGATGCTCACTCCTCCCTTCTCTCCTGGCCCCAGCTGTTGCTATAGCGACCAGAACAAAGCCTTTTCTCTTTCCTTCTTTGGAATTGTTAATTGTTTTTGTTCTCCCCTTGGGGGCCCCCTTTCTTTTTTTAATTGTCCAGTTGTTCCTTTCTGTATGGGTGTGCCTCTCCTCTGCTCTTTGCTCTCCCCTTTCCTTTTATTACTTACTTAGGAGAAATCAGTGGGGATAGTTTTATAAAGCCTGTTAAAAGGAACATTTTAACAATGTTCTCCTACAGAATGCCCAAAGAATGAGTAGGAGAGTAAGAACTTGGTGAGATAAAGGGCTTTGATGGGCGATTTCACAACAAAGCCACGGGCCGCCTTTGACCTCCTGGGGCCGGTCTCCCATGGCTATGCCTCCGGCCCCTGGCGCGGGCATTTTTTAGGGAATCTCCACCACACACATTCTGACTGGGGCAGCTTCTCAAAGGTGAGAATAACATGGATCAAAGCCATTTGGGCACTGTCTCTGTGGCTTCTTGCCCAAAATGCCAGGGTAAGTACATCCTGGAGAAAGTATTAAGCACAAATTCCTCCCTTGTCATTTCTTTTATCTCTTTTTTCTTTTCTTCCCTTTTTCTTTTACTTGATCCTAAAGTTAGAAAGAAGTGAAAAAATGACATAAAAAGGGACTTTCTGTGTTGGAATATGTACAAGTATATTATACACATGAGCTTTGTAAATGATTTAGGCACCATTGGTCAAAGCCTTCCAACCAAATTAAAAAAAAAAAGTTTAAATTATTCTTACTAAAGCTAATGACTTTAACTTATATATTTTTGCTACTCTATTCTGAACAACTAATGGTAATTTCAATTTTCAATAATAACTGTATTTATCCAACTTTGCATAATATGTGACTATTTAATATTTGGTTAATAGTTAAGCAAAATAAAAAACCCCGAGCAAGGGATCTTCCTAACACCTCTATGCTACTTCTCAGTACTGGAGCACATGCTTTACACGCCAAAGGTCCCAGGTTCAATTCCCAATTATTTCTAGATAAATAGTAAAATAGCAAGCGATTGTGTGTCAGAGGAATGCCACTCAGAATAGCAATACTGGGCTAAAACCTTAAAAAGCTTCTATAAGCTTCCATCATTAGTTAACCACAATTTTGCTCTACTGCAAAATTGGACTACAACGGCACTTTTGGAAATATTAGCCAAATCTGAACTGGTGAATAAAAACTTCTGGTGAACTGGTGAATAGAAAGTTCAGTCATGTCTCACTTACACCACACTGATTCTACTGACATATACTAAAATAGTGAAATCTCCTTTAAAGTAAACTTCTCCTTGTGAATTTGTGGATCCGTTTCATGTCATTTTCTTGAAAACAGTATAAAAGTAGGTTGTCTCTGCCTTCTTTCAGGATTGTTGTTTACTTTTTTTTTAAAATTTCCTAACCTAGCCCACAGCCCTGGGTTTCCTGGTGGCTGTCCATCCAAGTTCCCATAAATACTGGTATGTTAGCTCAGTTTTAAAAGAAGCTATTGAATTTAAAAGAAATCCAAAGAATTCTCTATATTTCTATGATCAGACTTCCCATTCCATGAAAACTATGGTTCATAAACAAAAAAAAATGTTTTTTTTTGTGGTCTCCTCTTAAAAAGGAGGGCAGGGGACATGAGAGCCCTATCCACTGCTGAGGTTGGTCTTTTGTGGCCACATCTATCAGTGTACACCTAAGATTCCTTCATCCAACTTCATCCCCCCCCAAAAAAATCCACACTATTTTCTCACCCTTCCCTGTGCCACATTCCTTTGCTGAAAAGGACTGCTTTTTTTTGCAGTGAAAGGAATTATTGATGCATAAGAGAAAAATAATTGTGATTTATTGGCACTGTTAGTGAACATATAGTGATTCTTAATGATGCTTGCTGTGAGAGAAAAATAAGAAAATTATGGCCATTCCCTGTAATCCACAGATACACAAACAGTCTGGGTACCCATAGGAGATACACAGGAACCCTTTTTCAGAAACTACATGCAGTCTGGTAGGTAGCTTTAAATTCCTCCTTATTTTTTCATATCCCTTTCCTGTTATGTTAATTGAATTTTAAAGTTTGAATATACAAACAAGATAATTTTACATATACAATAGCTATTAAATCTAGATAAGTGTGATCTATAAACTTAAATTTTATCATGCTCTTCCCATTTCTCTTTGAATTAAGAACTTATCTGTATTTGATTCATCTAAAATCACTAATTAATAAAGTGAGAGAGGTTTTACACATCTTGATATTATATGTGAATTAAGCAGTGTTGCTGTCTTTAGTGGTTAATGAGAGTCAGAGTATTGTTGGACTAAGGCTATGAAGATATGGACATATCCCAACTCAGCCATGAAGCCCTCTGGGAATTGGGAAAGAGCCCCATCCTCCAACTTCTGGAGACAGGATGTGAGATACATTTTAAAAAACATCCCCTCTTTCTAGGGTTATAGGAAAATTCAGCCAGTGTTCCTATCCAGACCCAGTAACAGGCAGCTGGTTAGTTGATTAGAATGTATATTTATATTGCATCAGAATAATCCTCCTTAATCACATATATATACTGCTCAAAAAAATAAAGGGAACACAAAACTATAGGATGTCTTAGGTTTGTGTTCTTTATTTTTTTGAGCAGTATATAATCACATACATATGCATTTAACTGAGGATGCCCTCATACCCCTCTATGTAACTTAATAGTTACATATATGGAACCATGCTTTACCCATGATGTTGGTTTATCGCAGCAAACGGACAGCTGTATACTGTACTCCTTCTGATTGTTTTCCTATGATGAGAAACACTTGTAGTCTCTAGGAGGTTTCTGGCTGAGTGTTTCAGCATTCACATAGAAATACAAGAATAAGAAAGCCCTCCAAACAGATCTGAAATTGCTTCTATATTTATGAGCTTTCTTAGAAAATTCTCAAGACAAGCTCAACCATCTTACAAGTGAAATCTCCTGGATTGCATGCTTACTGATATTGCATGCTTGCTGATTGCATCATGTCCTATCACCTTAAAATTGTAGTTTGTTTTCCAATGTCAACAGCTGTGATAAAAAGCTACTGGAAATTCAAATCCCTCACTCGCAGACATTGGGAATAAGAGTGTTTTTAAAGATTTAGATATCATAATTGGTTGAGAAGAAATCCAGAAAAGCGTCCTTAAATGAAAAATTAAAGAATAAAAAGCTGCTCATTCAAGTGAGTTGTTGGCTATATACTTTGTTATATTTATAACAACTTTCTCTAAAGATAAACATTCTTTAAATTAAAACTTGTACTTATGTAATTGGCTTTAGTTGTGGACAGAGGGCACGATACTATTTACAAGACTTTGAAATAGAATTAAAGAATTAACATTATGTCAACTTTGGCATCTAATTCCCAAGTAGGCTGGTCAATACCGGTATGATGGAGCAGAACACTTTTTACATTCCTTGCTGCAAATAAGTTCTTCAATAAATGATTTGTATTTATTTATTACACTTATATGCGAATCAATGACTTTTCATTCAAAATATATCTGAAAATTATAGTTAAGGGCAAATCAGGAAATTATAATTTTGACAATAAATTCTAACAGAAACTCCTTCCCTGCTGCATCCTTGTTCATGATGTATGCTGGCCAAAGGCTACAGTAGGTTCAGTCATTCTAAAGAGTCATATTCACATTTTTTTTAAAAAAAGTCAAAATCTATACCTTTTAAAGCAGGGGTGTCAACCTTGCAATGTCACGTGACAGTGACATGTCGCGACGTATCACAACTTTTTTCCCATTGCCAGCAATGGGGTGGGCGCAGTTTCACCATGACACATCTGTCCCGCAGGCCGGCAGTTTAACACCCATTTTAAAGACTATTTTTATACAGAAAATAAAGCCGTAGATTAGATCCTTATTTTGAAAAGTCAGCTTACAACAATGAGTTACTCAGAATATGGTAGATTTATATACTAATTTGAAATCCTAGTGACAAGTTGAAAACTGCAATTTAGAGAAGGGCGGGAGAAGGGCGGGATATAAATTAAAGTAATAAAGTAATAATAAATAAAGATGGAAGAACCATAAAACAGCTGAGGATTCACTTTAACCCTCAATCTATTGTTGCAAAATCATTATACAACTGTACTCTTTGGAATCCCAAACTGGCAACCAAACTTCATGATAACAGCACCAAAGAGCATTGACACTATTTTCTTTTTAATACTGTAAACACTTTCCCATTTTAACCATGAAATTAGATATTAATAGCAGCAGCTTCAACAGTAATGACTTTTAAATGCAGAGTCCCAGTTTCATGCCAATTTCCTTTCCCCAAGAGAAGATGAATAACTTACTGTGGATGTCCTCCAAATTTTACCAAAATTGGTAAGGCTCTAGCAAAAGTTTGGTTATTGACAAATAGATGCCATACTGAATTTTAATTTCAGGAAGAGGGACCTGTACTAGGCAGAATTGGCTGCCATATTTATTTATTTTTGTATTTAATTGAATTGTATTTAATTGTTTTGATTGTTTGCTGCTCAGTCATTTGTCTGAAATCGGGGGGCTATAGAAAACAATTAACTAAAACTGTTTGTGTGTTTGAATTACCTGTCTGCTGTAATATTCAAAAGCTTGCATTTCTTCCTACATTGGGGCAGGGCTCCATTCACAAAGCTGCTTTAACTTGGACTCGAATAAACGCAAAACAAAATCTAGAGGAAGACTCTCCTTCAGAATTGCAGGTATTTAAGACATCTGGCTTCAGCTTCATGTCTTGTGTCCCAGGCTAAGTGTGGACGTGTGAATCCAGCCACTATAGCTTCATCAAGAAACCATGATTAACTATGCATTGGCGCAATGTGCGAATTCAGCCACTCTCTCAAAGCTCAGAAGAGGAAAGTCCAGTAGGAAACAGGTCCACAGCCAAATCTGGAACCGGGACCCTAAGCTACCCCTTTGAGGCAAACGAGCAATGGAATCGGGCTAGCGGGAGGGAGAAGCACGTTCCCTGGAAACGGCATGGATGGGTCGGCCGGAGGAGTGTCCTTCTCGTTTTCCCCTCCCCTCCTCTGGAAGCCTGCAACGCCAACCGCGTGCGATCGCACCGACTAAGCGTCCGCCTCTTGTATACAGAGAAAAAGATGGAGGGAGGGAAAACCGGGTCTGGCCTGCCCCTGGGGCGGGGCGGATTGGAAGACAACAGCCCGAGCTCGACAGAAGAAGCAGGTCGCTGCCGGAGGAAGCCGCGCCGAGTCTCGCGAAGCAATTTAGTAAGTGCCGCCGGCCGGGTCTTTTCCAAACCTTAGCCAAACCGTAGCGGAGCGTCTCCTTTGGGCTCCTCGTGCCTCCTTCCCGCTGTTCGCTAGTCTTAACTCTGGATGAAATGACCTGTCTTCCGGGCTCAAGCTGAGGCCACTGGCGTGCTAATGGACGCCCCGTGAAATGCCCCAGCGACCTGAGGTGCCTCGGAGTAACTTGTAGCTCTTGGGATGTTTTGTTTGGCAAGAGAGCGCAGCAGACCCGCGCGCGCGCGCGCCCCGGCTTGCTTTATTGCACGGGTTTCGATTTTTTATTTTCCTTCCTTCTTAAGACACGTGAACTCCGCTGCTGGAGAAAAGCTCTTCAACTGGAAATGGAATCTGGGGAGGGTATTTGGTTTAACAGTTCCTTCTTTCTCGGTTTGCAAACTCCATAGAGAGATCCCCTCTGTTCGCTGGCTATTTACTCTGTTTATGGATGTGTGAGTGTGTGTGCGCGCGCGGTGGCGCGCGCGAACCCGCATTTGTACTGTAAATTAACAACACGCTAGTGAAGGGAATCATTGATCCCCTTCTTGCGGTCTACAGATCCCCCGTCTATAAAAATGCCCCATGAGAATCAAAAGGAGTCGGTTGGTTAACCTCTTCTATATGTTGCCCAGCCACTCCGCCGTATTTTGCAATATTCTCCTAATTTCATCGGGACGGCAGTGAAGAGGCTCTTGAGAAAGGTGTTTTGTGAATTCAAAAGTGGGGCTCCAGTTCAAAATAGGTATTTGCAGAGGGTTCCGTCTGCTCCAAATATCTCCCGGAAGGTGGGTCGTAATTGTGTCTTACTCGCTCGTGCCCTCCCTCAAATAAATACACATTGTCCAGTTTTCTGCATCGTTCCCTGTGGTTTTTTTTTTTTAATTTGCGTGACTTTGTCTATCCGTGAACAAGGAACTATATCGGATTGCTTCTTGCCAGACCTTTCTTTAGGTAGAGTTAACTTAATCGTAGAGAGGGAGAGAGACTTTTAAAGGAGCCTCAGAGCTACTTTCTCTTCTTCTCATTTCCTGTCCACCTCCTCCCCATCTTCTGACCAAAACAAAACAGCATATTTATAACTGACTAGGGGCACTGTCTCGCCAGCCAGTCTGTGGGGTTCTGTAATACAATGATTTCATAGTCAATGGGGAGAGGCAGGGTGATGCTCTTGCAGTTGTAGGCACCAACAGAGGTCACCAAGCACGTTATAAAATAAGCAGCCTGCCAAGAGGTTATTTCTCAGTTTACAAAGGAGAACAGATACAACTTTAACCTAAGCCTGGATTTTTTGAAGGAAAAAAAAACTTGCTTTATTGAAAGAGGTGTCATTCCATACCGGATTGCACCAAGCTTCTTGATGTTTATTTGTGGCATGTGTATGATTATTGAGCCCTTTCTAAATCAGACAAAGTTTCAGCTCTTACATTTTGAAGACTGCTCAGTCTGTTTTGGATCTTGCCCTTTACTGCACTTTAGTTGCAGTATTATTTTATCACAATTTTAGTGTAATTTCAGGGTCTATCTTTAATTTGAATGTCTAGGATAGGAGTGCAAGAAACATTATACATGACATACTTGATTGTTGCAAGATGTGCATTTCTAAGGGAGTTGAGGTACACAAAACCATAAACATTTCACTGTTGTATGATAAAATCCAAAGTAATCCTCTTTTGTCTTTCTGTTCTACTTTTGGGTAGTGTCAGATAGTTAGCATTTAGAATAAGTTTTACAATAAGTGAGTAACATTTATCCCCAAGCAATGATGCAGCTAGAGTATTTTGGCTGAAGTTACTGAAATTTTGATAGTCATCTATGTCCCAATTCTCTTCCCTATTTTGCCTAAAATACATTATTTTCAGGGCTTGTTCTATAATTTAAAGTCCTGAAAGTCTGATCCTATAAAATTAGTTAGGTATAGCAGAATAAACAATGGCATGCAATGCAACTAAATCCCAGTTTATTCTGGGTAGATGAGCTGTGCTTTTGTTTATTATTAGACCTAAGGAATACCATGACTCATGTGAGTGAATAAAACCTGTAAGATGGAGGGGCATTCAAGTGTCCTAACCTGTGTTCTGTACAAGAGCTAAACTGTGATGGACATGACAGCTATTGCCCAGCAGAGGTTAAGTCCAATCTCTGGGACAGCTGGCCATATGTTGGAGTTTGGTTCATTTTGTTAGTGTATCCAGGTAGCATTTGTAGAATTGGATGGTCAAGATGATGTACAAATAATAGCTGAAAGAATTAAAGTTCAAAGAAAGAATACACACAGACATCTAAGACAGAGGTGCGCAACCTTTTGGGCACCAGGGACCGATTCTGTGGAGAGAGGTTCCCCCCCCCCACTGGAGGGGGTGTGGTTTTGTGTGCTTCCTTCCTGCATCCCGTGGATGGGGCTTTGCTTGTTTGTGTGGACTGGTTTCTGGCATGCCGTGGACCAGTGCCGGTCCATAGACTGGGGGGGGGGCTAGAGACCCCTGATCTAAGACACAAAGCTGTTATATGGAATAGTAAACTTTAAAGGCCGTTTTCAACACACTGCATTTGTGGAATATAGCGATATAAGCTGAGATACATAGGAATTATATACATGTCAAAGCTTCTTGGTATAAAACCCCTGGAAAAGCTATTCATTGTTTGGGGGAACCCTCTGGAGTGGCCTGAAGCAATGTGATGTAGTGGTTAAAATGTTGGATTAGGACCAGAAGATCTAGGTTCAGGTCTTTCCTCAACCATGAACATTTTCTAGGTAACTCCGGAACAGTTGTTCTCTCTCAGTTCAACCTACTTCCCAGGGTTCTTGTGAAGAATATTTGGAATAGGGAGTGCTACATACAACTTGAATTCCTGGATAAAAACTAGAATATAAATATAACAAAAATAATTGATTACTCCTGAAAGGAGAAATTCATAGTATCCTTTTAAGCCTATAACATAGACCTTTTTGATTCTAATCCTGATACTTCAAGTATGCATCTCGGAATATTAATGTTCCAAACATGGCTTTTTAATATTGTACAATATCCTTTACTCAGTTGCTGAGTTATCTCATCTTCAAGATTGCACAATGTAGTTGAATGAACACAGTTACTATGTAGCACCTGGTAGTTCGTCTTGGGCAGCTTTATCTGCCAATTCTTAGAGTACACTGCATAGCAAATTCAGACCTTCCTCTACATCATGTTTGAATTGACCTCAAATTTTGCCTTAGTTTAATGGTTCCAATGTCTCAGGCTAGGATCTCTTTGTTTTTATTGTTTTGCTAGTAAAAAGAATATTTTCTGCAACCTGTGTTATGTCACTGCAGAAAAATTAAAGGGTGGGGTTGAGGCTTTGGATTCAGTTAGCTGCCATTAATATTTGTGCACCACAGAATTAGCATGGTCAATCTGGATGTGAGACAAAAAGTTAACTGGTGCATATGCTGGTTCCTAAATCCCAAACCTAACCTAAGATTCCATGATAGACTTTTGAATGTAGTCTTTGCTTTCTGCAAGAATTGTTATAATTTTATTTATTAGAATATAATTTTTTACTATTAACACTTTTGTTGCTTGTCAGGTCTGCACATCTGTCAAATAACACACTTCTAACAAACAAATTTTGCTTCACTTAAGACAGAGAAAATCATTTAATTGGCAATAAACACAGGTTTTTGCAGGTTTCAGGCATATGGTTTTTAAAAAATGAAGTACAGTTTAGGCATGTGGATAAAATAAGGTTCAGATTTGTTTGCTGTTACTTTGTAAAGTTCTTCATTTAATTTGAGTATTGAAAATGCAAGATCTTCCTAACTGTTCTCTTGAAGTAAACATGTATAGGGAATTCCTGCTTCCAGGAAAGAAAAATAGTCTGCACAAATGACATATGTTTGTCAACAAAGACAGCTGTCTCACATATTCTCCTCCTTTCACCCCTATGGTATCTAGAAATATTCAGCATGTAATGTGATACCATCATTCTGGGAGTTAACTATTACCCACTTATTGTCATTTGTGACATTTCATTCTGTCCTTAGTGAACAGGAGAGAATCTTTCTAGTTGTGGCATCTAAACTGTGAAATCTCTTCCTGAGGCACTGTTGTGGAGTCAGTCTGGACACCTGACTTTTATGAGCAGCTGCCGGCCCCCCAAGATCTTGGAAAGGTTGGCTGCTGAAACCTGCCTTTATGTCAAAATGTGGCCCAATTTTTCTAAGAAGTTAATTTAATTGCCTCTGATGTGACATCATTATGAGAATGTAACATCACTTCTGACTTAATTGAAGAGAGCTGCTGTTCGGCCGCACTACTTAAGAAACCCGCCAGGGCTCCCTATCATGAGTCTCCCATATACTTGAGTCATACCTGGAAATCAGCTGTATTAATGTAGCATGTAAATGAAGATTCAGTCATCTTCATCAATGATTTGGATGAGGGGATAGATGGAGAACTCGTCAAATTTGCAGACGACACCAAGCTGGCAGGAATAGCCAACACTCCAGAAGACAGGCTTAAGATACAGAAGGATCTTGACAGACTTGAACATTGGGCGCTATCTAACAAAATAAAATTCAATGGTGAAAAAGTAAGGTTCTACATTTAGGCAAGAAAACCAAATGCACAGATATAGTATGGGTGATACCTTGCTCAATAGTAATAACTGTGAGAGGGATTTCAGAGTCCTAGTGGACAGTCACTTAAATATGAGCCAGCAGTGTGCTGCAGCTGCCAAAAAAGCCAACACAGTGCTAGGCTGCATTAACAGAGAGATAGAATCAAGATCACGTGAAGTGTTAATACCACTTTACAATGCCTTGGTAAGGCCACCCTTGGAATACTGCATCCAGTTTTGGTCACCACGATGTAAAAAAGATGTTGAGACTCTAGAAAGAGTGCAGAGAAGAGTAACAAAGATGATCAGGGGACTGGAGGCTAAAACATATAAAGAACAGTTGCTGAAATTGGGTATGTCTAGTTTAATGAAGAGAAGGACTAGGGGTGACATGATAGCAGTGTTCCAATATCTCAGGAGCTGCCACAAAGAAGAGGAAGTCAGGCTATTTTCCAAAGCACCGGAGGGCAGGACAAGGAGCAATAGAAGGAAACTAATCAAAGAGAGAAGCAACTTAGAACTAAGGAGAAGTTTCCTGACAGTTAGAACAATTAATCAGTGGAACAATCTGCCTTCAGAAGTTGTGAATGCTCCAACATTGGAAGTTTTTAAGAAGAGACTGGACAACCATTTGTCTGAAATGGTATAGGATTTCCTGCCTGAGCAGGGGGTTGGACTAGAAGACCTCCAAGGTCCCTTCCAACTCTATTATTATTATTATTATTATTATTATTATTGTTGTTGTTGTTGTTGTTGTTGTTGTTGTTGTTGTTGTTGTTGTTGTCATCCAGGCCAAAAGTATCTTAAAAGATTAAATCATGGCAACTGGACCAAAGTTTATTAAAACTGAGATGTTTCATTATTCATCCAAGTAATTTCTTCAGTCAAAACGAAGATTTGGGTAGGCAGAGAGAGTCAGATAGTCATTGGAAAGAACCAACTCTTGCCATACAGACTGTGAGGGGAGGAGGATTGTCCCCACAACGAAAAGCAACATGTAAAGAAAGCTGTGTTAATGGTAACTCAGTCTTCCAGTCAAAGTATTGTTGTTTGCTAAGGAATTTAGAATGAGATTATATGTTGCTGTTATATACTGAATGATGACTGGTTGTTTTTCCAGAGTACCGGTTTCTCCTTTTGTGTTTATGTTTTATATTGTTTTATAGTTTTAAAAAGATCGTTTGTAAATTCTGGCTGGGTTCTGGTGTCATCATTGGCCACTGCCCATCAGATTAGCTCCTTTGCAATCACTTTTGAAAATAATTCTGCTCCTAGCACATTGGCATTCTCACACATAGGTCTCCATACTTCTAAACAGGGTGTTCTGTTTATAAGAAGCATATTTTAGGTGCAGAGTCACATATTATTGTCCTCTTGAGAAAGTCAGTGAGCATTATCTGGGCTGTCATTCAAATACAATGGAAGCATTAACACAGTTGCTCCTGATGGCGACTGTAATCTGCTGTATTCCTCAAAATGCCTGCTGTGGACATGGGCAGTGGGATGACTTGCCACGTTTGAAGTGTACAATACATAAATGAAGTAAATAAATGTATCAGCATAAGCCATTAGAGCAGTTCATCTGAGGAACTAAACTTTCATGTTATAATCATTCTGTACAAAAACTGCTTCTCTGATGTGCTTTCTACTGAGCGATCCTTGGTGCTGTCTGAGCTTACTGGCATTCTTGCAGATGTTTTATTACCAAACTAGGTAACACCATCAGTGCTTCTTTGAAGACACCTATATTGTGAAAATGAGCCCTGTGATATAAAGTGTGGGGGGCATAAGTTACACATACACATATATAGTACCAAAAACAACTGTCAATTAAATGTAATGGTACACAGAGATTATTTGGTATTCACATTACTTGCTGTTTACTCTCTCATGCTTAGATTATAGTTCCATTGGGGGAAAAAATCCTACATGAATTTTTAAACAATCAGCATAAGTAACTTGACTCTATTGAATTATGTTGAATATGTGTGATGATTTTAACTGCCTTGATAGTTTCATTGTGGGAAATGATAGTCAAAAATAGATTTTTTTTGAGGGGGGGTTATGGTTGAAAAAAATGCTATTTAGTATTTTAGTGCTTCTGTGTTATGAAAAAAGCAGAAATGTCATTATATTTTATTTTGCAATCTCATTAGTTAATGTAAGGCAAATTCCAGAAATTATATAGGTCAATTGTGGTTTAATATAGGCTAGGTCAGGGGTGGGAAATCTATGGCCATCCAAAGTTATTGAACTATAATTCCCAGCAGTCCCAGTCAGCATAATGAAAAGAAATGTTGAGATAGGTAGTTCAAAAACATCCCACCATCTCCCTGCTCCTGCACAAGGAAATACTGAATGAGTTTTGTATATGGAGAGAATGGGGACTGAAGTTCAATGTATTTGGAAGATATCATAGGTTATATACAGTGTTTCCAAACCTTGGCAATTTTAAGAGGAGTGGACTTCAACTCCCAGAATTCCACATCCAGCAAGGGAATTCTTGGAGTTGAAGTTCACACATCTTAAATTTGCCAAGGTTGAGAAACCCTGTATTAATATATTGCCTCTACAGAAGTAGGTTTTGTTTCTTTTAGCTTCATTTTATCTACCTGCTTCATAGTTTTCTCAGATACCTGTCAGAATTTAACCTAGCATTGCATTGTCTTTTACAAGTTTTGCCATAAATAATTTTTACAAGTTAGCATAAGTAAAGGATGTCAATCTTAAAAATAAATTAGAAGAAAATAAAACACTACATATGCCTATATTCACATTGCATGTTTATGCTGGTTATTAAAGCTCTCGCAACTGCATATGCATATTCCACTAAGTTGATTTTGTGGTTTATTGTGTTCCGTGAGCTCAGTAGTCTATGGTTTAAGGTAGTTATGTATCAACAAAATAAGTTAATTCATTAACCAAGTTAAGCATGTTGTGTGAGAATAGCCAGTGATTCAGGGCTTAGCAATTAGGTACATGGATTCTCAGCTACATTTAACTGGTTGAATCCAATCAGGGAGACTTTGGATTGTTGTAATCAGTTGCCTCCAAAGAGCTGATGGGTTAGTTAGAGGAAGTGCAAATAAAAAGAACCGGTTTGTAAAAGAAAGAACAGGGATTCAGTTTCTCTTCAACCTCCTCCAAGATTTTGACTCCTTTTTTCCAGTTCTGTTATTCATATGTGACTTAAGTGTTTTCACAATAGAATTTGGACTTCTTGTAGGATATCTATTGATGCCACATGGTAAACCTTTCTTGGACTCTACCAAGGGAACTTTCATAGATAGACTGGAAGGTGGGATTGGGGAGAGGGGTGTTCTTTAAAAAAAAAATCTGTGTGGAAAGTTTTGAGCAGGCTGATAGGAATTCTTTGGATTCTTGTGTAATTGACACTACAATAAATTGTATATTTATTTCAAACTATCCCTTGCTAAGATCGTATTTGCCTGAGATATTCTGTCTGTGACCAGATGTGTATAGCCCACTTACAGATGCAATACAAATCACCCTAGCAGAAATCTTGGCTGTTTAACCAGCTGTTCCCTTCTTGCTAATTACAATCTTTGGTGGGTCACTGAGACAAGTTTTTGCAGAAGTATATTTTGAGAGCTTTTACATCTAGTGTGAAAGCATGAAGAAAAACTATGTTATACAGTGGCAAACATTCTTGTTGTTTATATATGTATGGTATTACATGTGACAACATTTTGTTATAAATCTCATTTTACAGCTATGCATGGAATAGAAAGTATGTGTGCGTGTGTTTGTGTGTATGTTAAAAACATAATGTAAATAATGATCTACTTGAGTAAGCTGCAGACAGAGCAAGTACACGGGAGCTGAAATGTCTAGGGTTAACTTTATTAGTTTTAGTTTCAGTTTCTTATATTTATATCATGATTCCAAAGCCTTGGGAATACGTTTGGTTATTTCAGCAGCAGTTTTCTGTTGCGTTAGGATTGTAGACTCATCCCAAGTATTTATTATGAATCATTCTACTGAGTATAGTAGAACTTTCTGAAAAATAAGCACAACATAATATTAGGGTTTATGAGACCTGAGCCCACTTCCTCTGCCTTAGAAACATGCAGATCTATTGAAAGCGAACTGCTTGGTATGAATTCATTTAGAATTCAAAAGATTGAGAATAGAACTGCTAATGGCTCTGTTAGAGACATTAGAGAACTTGTACTCTTCATTGAACAGCTTGGGAGGACAATAAGAGTATGACAGTAAAACACATTACAGCATTCTGGTTTTTATATATTACAGCAAACCTGTTATTACATGGCTGAGGTGTGTGCATATATTCATATGTAAAGTAGGATTGGACATTGCAAAGACAATTAAGGAGTGTCTTTGTACAGCTGCATGGTGACTGTATCCCTGTAATATAATTTCAGTGAGGCCTGGTTATTGAATAGGTAGGTTTTGACTACATTACTACTCTTTTTCCAGGTGTTTTGCTTTGTTTTCTGAAGAGATTAATTATAGTTATGGACAGGGCTTTTTTTCTCATAGAATGCCCAGAACTTACTGAAGTGTGCTTGCTGGATGAAAGCCATTCCAGCCATATTACACCATGGCTAAAGGGAGGGTACATTGGTTGCCCAGTTGTTTAGTTACAATTCAAAGTCTTGCTTTTGACCTTTAAATCCCTATATATGGCTTAATTCCTGGGTTCCTTCAGGACCACCTTTTCTAAGAAGAATCATCCAGTCTGGTGTGTTTATCCCAGGAGAGAAAGCTATTCATATTTATCAAGAGAGAAATGAAATCAGTAAAAGCCCAAGGGCTGTGCTTCCTAATAATAGTTTCCATCTTATGAAATAATCTTCCTGTCCCTAGCTAGATTTGTATAGACTTTAGCACCATTCCACAAAGTAGTAAAAACTAAACTGTACCAAAGGCCCTTTGGTACTTAAGCTTACTTATTTTAATAACACAGTAGTTGGTGTAGTTACTGAATTAAATAAATAATCTGGTGGTATAGAAATTGAAATAAATAAATAAACAATAAAACTAAAAAAAGACAAAGATCATGGTATAGATTCATACAAATCTCTTTCCCCTCTTTTTCTCTTTGAGAATAGAACTATCTTTTCCCTTTCACTAGATTATGTGCATCTGAACAGAAAGTCCCATTAAAGATGGGAGTGTAGCCTCTAACCCCCTGATTCATGAAACCATTTTGGGGGCAAAAGGTGGGGGCATCCTATTTATCTTGTTCTCTGCATGATGGATTGTGTGTGACAGATGTAAGCTACCTAACTGCCCAACAACTTTATTATGAATTCTTTCACAGAGTAACAAATCAATAGTTTCTCGTGACCCTCTCCCTCTTATTTGAAGAGCATCTCCCTATCCCTATTGAGTGAAATATAATCCCTGCTATTCCAGGATTATAGCTGTGTACATCTCCAACCATATTTCTTCGTGTATTCTAATCGGTTTTTCATCATTGGATTCTTGGCGAAATAGGTATTAAGTTCAAAGCCTGTCTTTCATTTAATAGAGGAAGAAAAGCTGACTGAATTGGAGGCAAAAAATTTTTGGGAAACTTAACTGTGTTTGTGTTAACCCACTCCCCCCCCTAAATGTGAGACTTTTGTCCATTCCACCATAAGTACAGATACTCCCTGCCCTTTATCCATCTGCTTGAAAACCATATGTCCAAACTGGAACAGTTTCAGACTTAAACAATGGCCTTTAGTCTGATTTAGGACTATTAGTAACAGTAATAAAGGGATGGAATGTTGAGATTGAATTTTCCCATGTTGACTGGAATGAAGTTAACTAGTGCCAAAACCAAGAAAAGTGGATTGGGGAATCTTACTGATCCCCTTACTGTAGTGTGGTAATAAACTGGATTAGGTTTGCCTTCCTTTAGCAAACAATTGATATTGTTAGAGTAAGGTAAACTGTTTCTAAGAATCTCAACTACTGTTTTAGATGGATGAAGAGCTCCAACTTTCTCAATTTTGTTAGCAAAAAATAGAACTTTCATTTTGTTCTGTTTTTCCTTTGCCATTGCTCATACCCTTCAACCTAAGTCCAATTTTGAGACTCATTTCAGAACATGAACAGTGGGATATGAATTCAAAATTCTCTATTACAAACACACTTTGATAACATAATGTATTCCTTCCATAAAATTACAGCAATGTGCTTCAAAGAATATTACCTTTCTAATCAAACTACTATCTGCCAGTGTATTCATTGTTTAGAATTGCCTTGGGAAAGGGGGAAATATTTACTAGTCCCTTTGTGCAATCTACTGGCCTATAACCTTTTATGATGATCAGCCCAGCTTCTCTTGCACAGTTGGAGGGGGATTAAAGCAGTTGACTGGGATTTTCCATGCATGGCTGAATGAGGATGATAGCGGTACTTCAGGGTCTGAAATTAGTGTCTGTTTTCATTGTAGGAAATTCTCACCAGGCAATATTTGGCAGTAAAATAAATAAATAAATAAAGAACCAAGTTTCTCTTCTACTGAGACACAAAGGCTCTGTGATCTGTATTATACTTATCTGATCCTTTCCCAAATGATCTTAATATTTAGGCACCAAGGACCAAATAATATTTTCTCTGTGTAGGGCAAAATTAAGTCCTTCATCAGTTGTGAAATGAAGGATTATTCCCCCCCCCCTTTCACTGAATGCCTGGCATAAGATGATTTTTTCCAGGATGAAAATGCAATGTTTAAATAGAACCAGAATTCTAACAGTGTTATTATCTTGTGTAGTATGGGTCAAAACTATTATAACTTCCTTGCATATAAATAAAAAAGCTTTATTTACTTCTAATTCATACATTTGCCAATGAATGGCAAATACATAATAAAAAAGAGGATATATCTGCATAAGCTTGCATTTTTTCATTTATAAATCTGCATCTATTGATGGAGATTTAGAAATAATTATATAAATAGAAATTCAGTACATCTCACTGCATATTGACTGCGTGTCAGTATTCTTCAACTGGGTAAGATATATGTTGCGTTGCAAGATAGCCTATAGATACAGAAAACAGCAAGAGCATGCTCATGGTAAAAGTGGACTTCAATTGCCAAAATGTGCAAAATATATTGTTAGCAGGAGATATGGCATGTTGTATAACTAAGGCTGATGACATAGTCTGCACCTTTGCTATATTTCCCAAAAATTGGAGGCATAAATCAATAGTTTTGGGCCTAGACTCAGCATAAACTGATGAAGTGCAAATCATTCTCATTCATACTTGTATGCCTGAATGTTTCAATCAATTTTTCTGTACTTTTCTCTCTCAGCAAAATGTGACTTATCAAAAGATTTTTCTTTTGTATCAGCCATATTCATTCACAACGTTGAATGCTTAAAATTCATTCCTGGTTTTTCCATTATTGTCATTTTACTGAAGCTATGCAGCTTCTACCAGCCTATTCCTATTTTCATCTGTATCTATAATAGCCTGAATGTAAGCCTTTTTTGTTTATTATTAATGTATACTTTCACTGCCCCACATGATTATTAACTCCACCCAACAAAAGCAAACAATATTCATTCAGATCTTTTATGTCTTTTTATATACTGCTCAAAAAAATAAAGGGAACATTTTACCATGGAACTGAAGGGGTTTGCGTTCCCTTTATTTTTGTGAGCAGTATATCTTATTACCTATATCTATTATGTCTATTGTCCTTTTGCTTAGTTTTACAAACACAGAATATATTTTTCCTTTTTTGTTTTAATATGTTAATTTATACTGTTTATCACTTGTCTTGCATTGTAAGTTGTAATTTTCTATCTGAATGGTTTTTTTCTTCCAAAAAGTAATTTACCATTACTTCCTCCATAGGGCTGAGAGAAAGTGACTAGCCCAAGATGACCCAGCTGGTTTTGTGCGTAAGGTGGGACTAGAACTCCGAGACTCCTGGTTTCTAGCCTGATGCATTCTAATCACTACCGTGTTTCCCTGAAAATAAGATCCAGTCTTTTTTAATCTCCAAAAGAGGCACCAGGTCTTAATTTCGGTGTGTGTGTGTGTGTGTGTTTTCCATTCACCTTGTGGCAGCGGCACCAACAGCCCTGCCCTGCCAGCCCACTTCTTCTGCGGCTGAAGGAGCAGCTTCATTCTGCAGCTGAGAATGGAGCTCCGGCCTGCATTTTGCAGTCAGAGGCCTTTCCAGAAGGCTTCTGCAGCCGAGAACCGAGCTATGGATTGAATTGAATCCATAGCTCAGTTTTCAGCTGCAGAGGCCTTTCAGAAACACCTCTGACTGTGAAATGCAAGCCGGGGAATGCCACAGAAGAAGTGGGCCGGCAAAGAGAGACAGGTGTTGATTCATGGGAGGTCTGGTAAGTGGGTGCGGGCCACGTGGGGCAGTTCCACCCCCCTGCCCTAGCTTGATTTATAGACCTGTGCCTTGCCTGAAAACCAGGACTTATTTTGGGGGTAGGGCTTATATTAGGCCCACCCACAAAAATCAAGCTAGGGCTTATTTTCGGGGTAGGTCTTACTTTTGGGGAAACACGATACATCAAACTGGCTCCCATCTGAAATATATAAAAGTTGTGAAATCTTAACTTAAAATAGGGTTAAATTATCATTTGGTAAGAGTGTTAGTTTTCAAAAATTGCAAGGAGAATATTTGGTTTAAACAAAGCCATGATATATTGATTGCATGTTGGTGCAAACCAATAGAAACAGACAGCTTTTTGTACATACTCATAGAGTGTGGTTTGCATTGTTTCATTAAACTTTTGCTAAATTCAAAGTTATAATAAAAATAATGCACATCATGTTAATGCATTAATATTAAAGTGAAAATGATATAATAAAGTTAGAATGCATTTGGTTATGTCATTGTGACCTGGGTTCTTTAATTTTGATTTAAACCATAATCTGTGGCTAAATTAATCAAACTGTTTCAAATGCTTCTCCATCTTCAGATTAGTTTCATCAAACTAACACATAGGTAAAGGTGATGATTAACAGATTTGGCCTTAATTACTCAACTCAGACTTAAACTGATTTAAGAATATCCTAAACCAATTTTCTCTTGACTAGAAACAGATGTGAAGTAAATGGAAATTGATGATCACAGTGTGAGGAGAGATAGTTCAGGGTAAAATCAATTCTAAACAATCTTGTTTACTTAAAAGAATACTCGAGAAGAAAGCAATGTTGTGTTGTTCACTGTAAGATAAAAGCATAATTCCTTTGCTTCCTAATATAAGAGGCATTCATTCCTTGCATTTGGATTATGATTGTTGTCATTTCAATATCTGTGATACTATTGATGATTTTGATGTTACCTGGCAGGGTAATGAAATGTCTGCAAGCAAAAAATCAAGCTCAGAAAGCACCAAGAACTCTTAATTAGTTCAACCCTAAGCAATAGATATTCTCTTCTGGTGGAATCGGGAAGAATATAATACACATATTGATAATGGAATTGCATTAAATCATCATCTTTTCACCACTTGTGGCAAACTTTGGAAAGTAATACCTACATATGATTCTAACCTGTAAGAATCTTACAGCTATATGTCAATCTAGCCTTGTATTTGTTCTGATTTTCTGTGCGGAGGCAACATAGTAACTGGAAGTGAAAAACATGCAATTGATACTACTTCGCTATGTATTAAATATGTTAAGATTAGGGCTAGCAGTTTTAGCCTGTTTTGTATTCTTTAGACTTTCTAAATATCAAAAGTAAATTATTAGACAATGATCTGCCAATCCTGATACGTAATCTGTTTGTCTTGGCACTTCTTTAATTTCTTTATATATATTGAATTTTTATCAACACAGTTTTTATATAGGAACACCCGCGCACAGATATACACACACATCATCTATGAAAAGGATGTAATTACAGTGGCATGGAAAACCTGTATGGAATGAAATAGGTTTTAATGTTATCTGTTGACCAGTCATTAGGGTCAGATTCTATCAAAGAACATGGTGGGTTCAAAACGTTTGTCCCTGCCCAGAGAAGCTTACAGAATGATGGTAAGAAAATGAAGACAAAGATAAAAAAGGAAAACACATTCATATTGGGCACAGACTATTCTGAAATCAATGTATAACCAGGCATGTATAGAAGTGCATAGCATTTCATTGCTGTCTGTCTACTTATCCATCATCCATCCATCTATCCGACTTCTATAAAGGGATAGGAATTAAGGTTTTATATTAAAGGGTTCATAAGGAAAACTATTTTTAGTAAGGGCTTGAATAATTTTTTTTAGGGAAACATGTATCAACGAAGAAAAGGCAGTTGAACTGAAGATATTTAGGCAAACATGGAGGACAATCTTGGAGAATCTTGGGTAGAGAATGAAGTATCAGATCCTCTGCCATTTCTAAAGCCTGTCAGTTCATGCCAGAAGTTGAGGGAGCAGCTTTGTTGAGCTATTTACCCAAGTATTAAAAAAAATTCTATTAATGAGGGGGAAAGGGATGGGAGGGAGAAGCCCAGGAGCCAAGGAATCTGACCTTGGTGCAATTTCAAAGAAGGGGAAATTTTGTAATCCTGCTGGTCCAAAGCTGCTCCATACTTTGAATGCCCAAGGCTAGAGTTATACTTGTAGAGCCATCCATGGATGTAATTAGAGCCTCCAGGTAGATGAGGTCTCTGTGTTGATGGAGCTCCTGTTTCCTTCTGTGTTGAGGTTAGCCACCCTATTCTAATCTTATCTGGAGATTAGAATTGCTCTATGTTTTGTTTAAAATATTGGAAGTTATTTGTGTTTTGTCTTTCCAGTAAAAGTCCAAGGTAGCTTAAAGAAAAATATTAAAATGCAATTTTCATTTTTTGAGTATTTTTTTCTTAAAGATTTTTTGTTAAATAAAAGATTAAAAATTAATACAAACTGATATAAAGAGAGAAAAAGAAAAGAGAAAGAAATGAAAGAAAAAAATGAAAGTGCAAGAAAGGAAAAAGAAATAAAAGAAAAAAAGATATGAAGAAGTGGTTTCTGATTTTCTTTACAACAGTTTTAAGTACAATTATAAATTTAACTCTTACTCTATGATTACAATGTAACTCTCTTCTCTGTTTTTCTTTTCATTCTGTTTCCTGCAAAAAGTCTATAAAGGGTTACTTGTGGTGATGAAAACCACAAAGGATTTTTCAAGCACAACCTGGATTTGTATTCCATATTCTCAGTATAGCATGTCTAACTTAATGATTTTTAAAATCCCCATTAACCTTTTTGTACCACAAATATCCATGCCACCCAAATCTCAGGTCATGTCCTTCTAACTCAGAAAGCCTTCTATTTTTCAGCAACACCTACTTTTTCATGCAAACCAAACAGCAACCTACAAAATACAATTTCAAGTCAGGTGATAGCAATCCTCCTCTTTTCCTTTCATCTCGTAACACTTTATGTTTAACTCTTTTTCCCCCTGCCACACAAATTTAGATGTATTTCTTTGCCACTGTTTAAATGGTGCATCACCTGTCAAAACAGGTATTGTCTGAAACAAAAACATCATTCTAAACAAAACATTCATTTTTATCACAGAACTTCTTCCCAGCAATGACAATTGTAGTTTCTCCCATCTTAACATAACATTTTAACTTCATTCCATGTATTACCATGTTATTTTGAAATAACATTTCAGTTCATATTTGACTTAGTGATACCCAGATATTTTATCTTCTCAGTCTTAAAAGACATTGATCAGTTCTGTTCAATCCCCTATTGTCATATTTTTGTTAATATGTTGTCTTCTGTTTATTAATCCTCAAGCTTGCTACTGCATGAGATTCTTTTAATTTGTCTATTAATATTTCAATTCCCATTAAAAGGCAGTTTTCACACTGTTACATACTTGTAGCAGATAAAATAAGGGAGGTAAAACTGCTTGAAACCAGAAAAAAATTAACAAATGGCATTATAAAAGAAAACTTTTAATTTGCCTATTAATATTTTAATTCTCATTAAGAGGCAAGAAACTTCCTTGGGTTGGAAGTTAAAAGAATAGCCTGGCATGGCCATAGATCACACAAAATGATAATTCTTGGAACTGTAATGTTAATATATTGAAAGATTGTAGCATGTTTGTGGAGTCCATTTGAAGCCACAGAAAGAATGAATTTTGGAATGAAAGGACATTGGGGGGGTGTCTTCTACTTCCATTACAATTGAACTGACTAAACCTGGCCTGCACATTGTATGTTGAATACTAAAAAAAAAAAAGAACCCCATTTATGGCCTCAGTTCTTTTGAAGCAATTGACTCCAAGTCAGTTGGAGACAAAGACAACTGTATCTCTTGGGAACATATCATACCAGAAAACCTATGTCAAGGCTGGGAGCCAGAATACATCACTGTGGGGGGCAAGTCTTAGAGCTACTTTTAACACTTTTCACTTTTGTGGATATAAGCTGTGGAGGAGATGCAGAAAATTGCCATGTCTTTTAAAAGAACTCAGCATGACCAGGAGCCCAGCAGGGCTGCTGGCAATAAAAAAGGCACCAGTCTACCAAAGTAGTCCCAGCTGAGCTCACTTAAAGTAAGTGTCACCTTTAAAGAATACTAGTACCTTTCATGCTGAGTCAGAAAGAGACATTTATGGGGGTCTTCTGAACAAGGGGGAGGAAAAATTGATTAGTGGGGACACAAGGAATATGGATTCTGATGGTGCAAAAGCTTTCCAGCACTGTTAGCCAGCAAAGTGTTCTTGCTTATAACTTGAAATCTTAAGAGACAACAGATATGAATGGAGTGTTGTTCTGCTTTGGATTTGCTGCAGCACTTCAGGTATGAGACTCTTCTAAACTGCAAGGAATATTCAGGGATTTGTTTGCACCTTTAGACTTGTAGCAACCTGATTTGAAGCAGAGCATTTAATGATAATACCAATAAATGTATATGCCATCTGACTCCCGATGACTCTGGGACCCTTGATTCTCTAGATGGAGGCACTAGTGAAAACTAGCCTTTTTTGAGGCTCTTTTTGTTGTTACGCTTAAAAGTTGATAGTCCTTTATATAACAACAGCAGCAATAATAACAGTACGCAGAGAGATGGAAGGACTTACAAATTCCTACAATGGAAGAGTGGATGCTGAAGTTAATGGAATTACCTGAGGTGGCCAAATTGACTACTTTGATAAAAGAAAAGACTTTATCCAGCTTTGTTTCTAATTGGAGATCACTGTTGGATTTTTGCTTGAAACTGAAAGAAATGAAAATTTAATTTTGGGACTTGACAGTTACATCCTGTTAATGATTTTATAAATACTCTATATTATTATAAATTAATGTATTTTATATTTATATCTACTGCAGTTTACTCTTTTTCTACTTTTTTCTTCTATTTTCTTTCTATTTTCTACACTTTTAATTTTTTCTTTTTTCTGACCTTTAGTTTCGTTTTTTGTTTCTTTATATTTAATCTCTTGAGTAAGCAGAGACCTGTTTAACTTTTTTCATAAAGTGCCACAGAGCTATAGTTTTGTTGACTAACAATGCCATAGCTGTGGAAAGCAACATGTCTCACATTTTTCATTTTCTTTGCTGTACCACAGCTTTGTGTGGTCCATTTTCCTGTTCTAGACACTATTCCTGACCTTGTAATGATACTAATCCATTTTTATGCCAGGGTAAAAAAATTCAGTTTAACTTACAATGCAGTGCTAACCTGCAACACTGCCAGATCCTATCCCATAATTTTCACCAAATTATGTTTATTATGACAGAAGGAATGTTCTTAAATATGTGGTGAATAATCTTATTAACAGCATTTAATGTAACCAATGTTTAATTCAAAGTAATGTTAAGATTAAATGAAATACCAATTTGGTGTTGTTTTGAACCCATTCAAAAAGTGAGTTCTGTTCACATTTTAGAGCATGACTTATGGCAAAAGACTGAAAGATGAAATCTGGTCCTCAATTCTGTTTTGTGCAACATGAGGGGTATTTGGGTGATTACTGCATCGCATCTTGGAAGATATCCCAGATCATCACCACAGTCCTTAAAAAAAACACCTCTGTAAGTCTTTAATTCTGTAATACTCCAGTAAGCCCTGTTGATCTCCATGCTGGGTTTACAAATTAAAGATCATTTAATTTTGGCCTGTTTGTGTAGACCCAGCAAAACCAGCTAGGTGACTTTGGGCCAGTAATTCCACCTCAACCCAACTCTCTTCACAGGGTTGTTGTTGTGGGGGAAATAGGAGGAGGGAGGAGTGTTAGGTATGTTCACTGTCTTGAGTTATTCATAAAAATAATAAAAGCGGGATAAAAAGTATTAAAAAAATGTGGCTTCTTGAAAAACACGAGGTTAAGCAAACGATGGCCGCATTATATGTGAACCAGTCAGTTAATCTCTTTTCTGAGTAGACGTAGATGTGATTGCATTGTAAAGTCACTTGTAGATGGGAGAACTGGCTTGGTGTGTCCACTTCATGAATTTCAAACTGGGGACATCCTCATTGTAGTGTAATCTATGTTACATCAGTGTACACAGAAGATCCATTCTGAGGTGACCACCTCTGAATGTGCACATTCTGCTCCAGAGATCTTGACTGTGGCAGTTAAACATTTAAGGTGCTTGTTGGCTAAGTGTCCAATTGCAAAAATAGCACTAGACATCTCCAGTTATGACTCCCCTCCCTCCAACACTCTATTGTGTGTTCCGTGGGTTCCCCATAACAAATGCCTGATATCAGCATTGCACATACTGTAGCTAAGCTTAACAACTGTGAGCCTCTGCTTTTAACAGGTTGACTGAGGCAGGTGTAGGAAGGGGTGGCCAAGGCAGCTTGTTGGCGAGCGCAGCAAGCAGAACATGCAGGGATAAATAAGGGCGGACTGTGAGGAATGAAGTGGCGGGGGAACAGGTGCCTTAGGAACTCTAGAGACACAAAGAGCTGTTTGTAGAGCAACACTGAAGAACAAAACACATGCCATTCTTTCAAACTTTAGGGTGGGTTGTGTGCAATTGAGAGCCAGTAAACAATACAAAGGGAAAATTTCCTTCCCTGACAATTCTCTTGGTTTATTGCTGTGCAATAAAAGAAACTTAATTTTCTACAAAAACCTTGGGGGCCCTTTCTTGTTATCACCTGGACACTAAAATAGAGAAGAATTTCTCAAAATAGATAGAAAGTATAAGCTCACACCCTACTCCCCTCAGCAACTGGCATAAATTGGTGCAATTCTTTTGGTGAGTAGGAGTTGGAGTAGAAGACAAATCAGTGATAAATCAAGACAGTTATATTAAAATACCCATTACATCTTTGCTAAATATGCTATGAACAGTTTCTTAAAACAGACTCATGGATGAAATATCCTTGATATGGAGAAAGCGATTAGAGCATTTTCTTCTAATCTTACTCACTTTTTCTAACTTGGTATCCTCTGAGGTTATAATTCCAATTATTCCCAGTCACCATCACTTTCAAAGGTATCTGTTTGGAAGAGGCTGATCTGAGATAATATCTTCTACATGAAGTAGGTTTACACATTGCACCAAGCCAAAAGATGATGGATTTAGTTTTGCCATAACACGTCATATGAAACTAACCATTTTGGTTTATTATTCATAGCTCAGTGTGCTCTAGGAACATTGCTGCTTTCTTTCACTCCCTTCCTGGACTTCTGTTTATTTGTTGCTCATAGTTGGGTCTTCTTCATCAAATTGAGCTTGACTTCTAGTGGTTACATTGATAGGTTTGTGTGATTTTCTTGACAATATGCAAGTGGTCTGTGATTGACTACTTCTAGATTTCTTTGTTTGTTTTACTTCTCAATCTAGGCTGCAACTAGAATTCAAAAGGAATCTTTGTGGAGTTCAAGGCCGATGTGTCTCTGTCTGTCTTTTGTAGAATATTTTTTTTAGAAAATGAGTCTTTGATGGTCTTTATGTTCATACATTTTATTAAAGAATAAAGTAGTTTTTTTCAGGTTTTGCTCAGCATAATGAGAGAACCCATCTATTGATTTTTGTAAACTCTGGGTTATAGTTTAGCATCCTGTAGGAGCAAATCAGTACTGGCTTATTCAACCAACTGTGGTGTAGCAGGATGTGAGAATTTGGGTTTGTGTTGACTTTTGCTTCTTATATTATGCTAATCACAGTAAACTTATTTTTTCAAAAAAACAAACTTCTGTTAGAACTATTGAGCCAATCTTTTCTTATTTTAGTTGGGGTGTGTGTTACATTTGCATTACAATTAATAAACAAATGATTGACATTTTCTCTGTGGAGATGGCCCTTAAAACAGCCATTAGTTCATCTAAATAATGTCTCCATTTTAGGAAATGGTGATTTCTTCCTTTTGCTTCATCGCCCTTGTCATGGCTAGATGCAGTGTGAAATGGAAGGAAATCTTCCTGGATTCAACACTTGAAAATGTTGAACTATAACAGCTTCCCTTTTGTTCCCACACCCCAGCTGCTTTAAGAAAAAAAGCAGGTGTAAAGTACATACATTTTTATGAAAATGAAGGCAGGATATTTAAGAAAGAGTAGTTTTCTATTTGGCTGGATTTAACAATCTCCTGACAGCCTTCACTGAGGGGAGTTACCATTTCAGCAAAGTCTATGTGTTTCAGGAATAAATGAGACATTAGGTCATTTGTATTGTTTTGTCCCTATTGTGTTGTTTCAAACTATCTCTCCTTCTAGACAAATACCCTACTCATTCAAATTTATCTTTGACTAATTAGATTCTGTCTCACTGAACGTAGCTAAATACTACTTTGCTGTCTATAGTATTTGCCATAAGTTATCATAAAGCAATTTTAGGTGCTGTTGTATTCAGACAAATTGATTACTTATTTTTTGTTTTATTCTATTTACTGTAATTAGTTATTCACATTTAGGTTTCACAGCTCTGTTACTGTTTTAAGAAGAATGTGCTTTATCTTTGGATTTACTTTGAAGTGGTCTATGACCCTAATAAAATAAATTAAGTTTAAAATGTTTTGAATGATCACTATCATTACCCTCCAGAATAACTTTTAATTTAGTGTGATTATTTTAACAAAGAATGTTGTGGTCTTGAGAGTTAAGATTGGATTCGAAAGAGTTACTTTTTTAAAAAAAAAGTATTGTTAGTTATTTTAAAAAGACAACGATAAAAAAACAACACAAATTAAACTCAGAAAAGAAAATATAAAGTACAGGGAAAAATAAAAAAAAAGAAGAAGAAAAAATATTTAAACAAGTGATTTTCATTATAACAAGTAGGAGCTCAGTAATTATTCAACCTCTGTAAAGTTACATGCAAGTATATCTTCTTTCCATAACCCATCTCTTATTCATGCCCAAATCCATACAGGTAGTCCTCAACGTATAACCATTTGTTTAGTGACTATTTGAAGTTATAATGGATTGAAAAAGTGACTTATAAGCAGTACTCACATTTACAAAAATCACAGCATCCGCATAGTCACCTGATCAAAATTTAAGTGCTTAGCAATTGGCATGTATTTATGATGATTGCAGATTCATGACCCTCCCAGCTGGCTTCGGAAAAGCAAAGTCAAGGAGGAAAGCCAGATTTGCTTAACAACCATATGATTCACTTAACAATTGCAGTGATTTGCTTAACAACTGTGGCAAAAGGTTGTAAAATGGGGCAGAACTCACTTAACAACTGTCTTGCTTAGCAATGGAAATTTTGGCTCAATTGTGGTTTTAAAGCACGGACTACCTGTACATTATTTACATTTCATTACTGATGATGTTATTTAGCATGGTAATGAAACGTCTGCAAGAAAACAAGCTCAGAGAGCACTAAGGGACCCCATATTAACATTTCAGTTCTGATGTCAGCAAAAGTCCATAAAGACTTCCCAGATTTTTATAAAACATATCTTATTTTTCCTTTGGCCAAAGAAACCATCTTTATATTCCTTTCCTTTGCTTCTAGGAATCTTAATCTTTGTTTCATTAAGATATTGTTGTAGGATTTGATCTATCTTCAGATTTTCTTCCATCCCAGAGACCTCTTTGTGGCTTTAACAGACCTTTTTTGTAAATCCAGTAAGGAATCATTATCCATGTCACTCTCTTGGCTGATCCTTTCTATTCCCACTTTAAGTGTGATCTCTTTTTATAATCCACAATGTTTTCAGTTTCCAATATTTTACAATTTCTTTAAGTTCTTATTTTTCAGCATCAGATAAAGTTTATTTCAGTTCTTAGTCCTGTAGACTTTCCAAGGTATTCTCTTTCAGTTCAGTCATTATTTTTTAAATACCTTTTGGACGTAATGTCCACAGAAGCAGAGAACATTACTGACACTGTAGGTACTAATTTCTGTCCCTATTTCTAAAATATCTCCTAGACCTAGAGTATTTCAACTGTCATATTTTCTGTCATTTTATCCCAGTGCTGATTAAAAACAAAATCTTACATTTTTTCCTTTTCCCTTTCATGCCTGGAATGTTTAGTCCCCTCTAGTGTTCAGTTTCTAAAATCATCAAATCTCAAATTTGTTATGACTTAAATTAGACTAAATAATTTAGTTCCCACAAAGGCACTGTTTATTTATATAATTATTTGCAAACTCTTGTAGTAAAAAGTCCTAATATTCCAAATTTGTCTGGTTCCTTCATTCATTTATAACTTCCTTGAATTAAAATCATATTTAACTTTTAATTTTCATTTCAAATTTTTTAAATTCTTATGCTTATATTTAATTATTTTTTTCTAGACTGAAGGCAAACTCACCAGGTGGGTTTGCAAATTTGTCCTTTTGAAGACCTCTAGTAGCCTTAAGATAGTTAAATAGATAATTTCTGAAAGTGATTAGAAAGTGAGGTTAAGAGCTTAGTCTCCTTTAAAAGCTCTGCCATGGTTGAGAGTGTGATGGTTTTCTTTGTCTCCCAATGTTCAGATGTGTTGGAAACAGCTATCTTGTTGTGTCCTCATGAGGCGTATCCATCTAGAGCCCAACTGGGCAATCTCTTGTTCTCTCTTATCCAGAGACTGGGACTGGTGTAGCCTCCAATCCTTAGATTACAGACACACTGTTATCTTTGCTCATTTGAAGTGTGCTAGCTTCCGATTCCTCATTCCAAAGAAGAGATAAAGCTGTGATGTTATCAGCATATTTAATTAATTAGCTGACTAATCAGTAGACTTGGTAGTTTATACTAATAATCACAGCAAACAATCTGTGACATATATCGACAATTTAAAATGTCCAAGGTAAAAAATAAAAACAAAAACATATAGAGCAAGCCTATCCAATTAACAATAAGAAATATCTATAGTACTACTAGAGATGGCAACAGTGCACTAATCACTAAATGCTCTGGAAGGCATTGCTTTTATTAACTTCTGGAATGTTGTAACGTAACAGAGGGATAAGCCTTAATTCCAAGGAGAGATTACTCTGGTGTATTGGAAATGCCACAGGACAGCTTGTGACTTAACAGGAGCTTTGTTCCCATTGGTGCCTCCATTCTGGACAGCGGCAATTTCTATCTAAGGACATCATATTGTCTATGTTACTTTCTGGTCTCCCTGTTCAGTACAATGTGATTTCAGGTAGCATTTGCTGAGTCATTAACTTAGGTCAGGTGTGGGGCTCTTCAATCCTTCAGTAAGTTTGATTGTCTTCTGACATTATACTGAAACAGACCATTTTTCTTGTTAATCTGCCTCATAGGACTGAGGAAAGACCAGATGGGTTAGCTTTGTACCTGCTATTCTCACCGGCTCAAGGTTGACTCAGCCTTCCATCTTTCCGATATTTATAAAATGAGGAGCCAGATTGTTGGGGGCAATATGATGACTCTGTAAACTGCTTAGAGAGGGCTTTAAAACACTGTGAAGCAGTATATAAATCTAAGTGCCACTGCTATTATTTTTACAAATAACTCAAGGCTGCAAACATATCCAACACGTCTTCCTCATCCTATTTTCCCCACAACAACCCGAAGGGGAGGGTTGGTCTGAGACAGAATGACTGGCGCAAAGTCATAGCTAAGGCGGCATTTCAACTCATGGTCTCCTGCTTTCTAGCCTGGTACCTTAACCATTAGACCAAATTGCTAAAGTAGGCTAGATTTATGTAGTCAAAAGCCTGAAAGTGTGGTTGCAAAGTGATGCATCAGGTGAAATACTTTTGGTGCATCTATTAATATAACATGGATATCCTGTGAGCCAAATTCCAAGAGAACCTGGAACAAAGAGGAACTATTAGTAATAGTTCTGTAGAAATGCCCTATATTCAAAACAGGAAAAACTGAAAGTCAATAAGCTGAACACATTAAGGTAACAAATGAATGTGTGTACATTTACAGTATTCAATCCTGAGTCTCACTGAACATGGGACTCTTTCTGAATGTGGTTCAGAAACCTAAAGTTCAAATATGGATGCAAAACTTGTGACTTGTTAAAGGAGCATAATTTATCAATTATGAAACACTTTTAGTGGTTTCCAGCATTTCTGAGCCCACAATCGCTTGGGTTTATCTTTAATACTCTGCATATCTTTAGATCCAGGTACCTAAAGAAATACCATCAAAGCACACCAGCAAAGTTTAGATTCTGGCTTTACTAGCATTATCTAGAATAGATCAATGTTTCGTAAAATGTGATCCTATCCCCAAGACTCTCTCAGGGATCCGAAAAAATCAAAAATATTTGCCAATTATTAAAGATATTAGCAAAAATGTAAAACAATGTCAACCTTCATTTTTATTCATTAAAAATATTGGGTTTTTTATGAAAAATATTGGTTAGTATCTAATGGGTTTAATGTTATTTTTACATAATTCAATATTTTGCAAATGCATCAATTTGAATTTTTAATATGGTAAATATCAATAAATATAATCCATACAAACATGTTTTTTAAAAGATGGAAGGGGCTCTGAGAGCAAATTTAAAAAAAAAACCTGATCTAGATATATATTTTTCTTACAGATGGAACAGTGTGTTTTTCACACTATGTTTTTTTAAATATCTTGAGTGACCAAGTGACCTGGAGATCTTAAAATCCTGTATATTTTAGTAGTAGTATCTGAATTTTCTCAACAATGATATTGCTCTAATAAGGATTTGTTTTAATGTTCTTCTTCTGTTGTTTAGTTGCTGCATTATAGAAACACAACAAATATAGAAAGCTTGAATGACCTATACAAGAAAACAAGGCTGCTTCATAAAAGCATGTCACCACTTGATTATGCAAAATGAGGTGTCTGAAGCTGAATGTGTGAATTAAATCAACTGTAAAGCATTGTAAGGTGATATGAAAGGTCTCTGCAGTGTTTGATCTGGGTTGCCTCATTCACACATGCAAATAATTGTTAATCATCATATGATTAACATACATGTATGAACTGGTTATGGCAACTCCAAAAAAAGGACAGAAACCAGATTTTAAACATTGTGTTTTTCTGATATCTAGATATCATTCACAAAGCAGTGAAATAAGAAAATTTAATTAAATATTAAAATTAAAAAAAAATCTTAACTTCTCTGTAAAGTTTTCTTGATAACAAGATGGAAGAGGTTTTCCACCACTTTCTCCCATGGTGCTTTCCAGTCCAGCCTATTGTCCAACCTGGTCCAAACCTCCATAGTTTTGTTTTGTTTCTTAAATTAGCTGCTAAAGGTAGCTCAAATTTAAATATGCATACAATTAAACCAAATTTAATTTTAGTGCTGGCCTTACTTATTCCTTAGATTGCACCCCTTAGCGTGTCACTGAAATGTCAACTGTCTTTTGACATGATAAAAAAGCAATATATGTCCCTACTGTAAATGATACTCAGCATTTTAGGGCTTTTTGTATATTCAATCTACATTGGACAATTTAGCTTCAGTTCTGTCAACACTTACCACATATTACAGTTATAGGAAATTCTGAGTTCTACAGGCCAATGCAAATAAATCTAAATTTGGGGGATCATTCCCCATAAAAATATTTTGCTATTCAATTATGCTATTTTTTAAAGAACCTTATCATTTCTTTATACTAGCCAGAAAAATGAAGTAACTTTGACATGGCTATTCATCATGATTAACCAATGATCATAGCTGAGAGTAGGACAGAGATTTATTATCTTACTAGTCTGCATCTCATCCAAAAATAACCAAGTTGACTAAAGGAGGTTAGTCAAATAACTTGAAATACTTGTAGACACATGAATACATTTATCCAATGACTCTCCCAGCTGTTTACAGGCACTTTTTACACGCAGCAGCCCATTTTACAAAGAGCTACAGAAATATTCCTCTATCATGTTTAGCTAGGAATGGAGAATGATCAAAATAACCTAAAAGTCAAACCCATTCTCAGCAACTGCAAATACCAGGATCTTCAGCTAGTTCAGTATCAGGCCTTCTTAACAGTAGCCTCACAATCCTTAAATTGCGTCTCCATCAGAATATGTATTTTAGCTATCTGATTATTAATTCATTTATCATTTTAATGTAGGAGCTGAGAATTGAATTGCTGGCAGACAGCAGAATTAACCTGCTATACTGCATTCTAACCACTGCGCCACCATGACTGTTATAAATAAAGGCAGGATACAAATAAATTAGAATTATGTATTAAGGAGATGATAAACGCCATTGCTTTCTTACATTTTGGAAGCCAAACTGTGTCGGATATTAACAGTTACTTTAAAACAATGTTTTTAAAAATACATTCTAAACAAATGACCGCAGTTTGATGTAACTAAGTATGAAGTATACATATACATAATATAAAGATATGGTAATTTATAATGGATAGACTATAGTGACTAGTGTATTGTGCATATACAAACACACATACTGGTTCAGTTCATCCTTATTGAGGAATCAGCCTCCTAAATGAAGTAATTTCCTATGCTTGACTGCGGTGAGAGGTTGCAGGTACATAGCTGAGACTGAAGTGAAAGAGCCTTGTAGTCTCCTTATTGTTACGTTATAGGCTTGTTCTCTGTATGAGTGTACTGCGATACCTTGAGATTGTCCAAAAGGTTTGATCCAGAATTCCTCATTTTGTTCTAGAAAAAGCATAACAGTATAAGATTTGAGCAATAAAATTCAAAATCTAGACGGCAGCGAAGAGATACAGAAAATCCCACATCTCTGCTATTGTTATGTGGCCATCTAGATTTTTGCAGTTCAGGTACAGTGTTCCTAAGAAAACAATTCAGCTGGGAGAAACTTGAAGGAGCCTCAGAAACAAAAATATATTAAACTGCTAATTAAGTTAAAGAGAGATATATACATTTGTCAACCAATTAAACTGAAGGACATTTCCTGATAGCACAAAGTAAACTGGCATTACACATGCAGTTACCAATCATCAACTTTCTAGTAAACCTATGAAGGAAATCTTTGAACTGGCCAATCCACAGCCTAGCAGGAAAAAAATGACCCAGTGGTAACCATCCTCTTAATAAATAACCGAGCAGCATTTGGCTATAGACAAGTCATTATTGCCTGTATCAACCAAACCATTGTTGTAAATGTTTAAAACTACTATTTTATCTTTTCTTAGATGATCTTTCTCTGATTATCTTCTACTGTCTTGATTAAGATAGGTAAAGTCTTTCTTGATTCCTTGTGACTATAAGCTATTTCTTGGGCCATTTTTTAATTTACTGTCCAGATCGATCATTCTGTTACATTAAAATACCTTATTCCTTGCTAAAACACTGAGTCCAATAGCAGGCATTAGAGTGAAGTAGGGACATTGATTTTGGACCTGGACAAAATACAGGCTATGGTATTTTAGTAAACTCAAGGGTTTTATCCCTTAAAGTAATACCTGATTGATTCAAAAGGGTATTGGTTTAAGATGGTATACTAACTCAGAACTTAGTAGCACGACATTTTTACAGTGGTAATGGAAGGAATAGCAAAGAGCTGGTGGAGCTGACACAGGCCTTGTCCAGGGTTTGTCAAGATTCAGTGGCGCATTTGATTGTTGGCTTTAAAAAAAAAAAGTTTTATCCAATTTGTAGTTCACTGGTTACAGCTTAAGCTTTTGTTGGTTTTCCTATCTGGAGTATGTGATTTTGGGTCTACAATAATTCAATTGATGAACAAGATTTGTTGTTATTTTATCTCACTTTATGCTTTAATAAATTTGGGTTATAAAATCAAAATTTTAGATAAGAGCCTACAAGGGTGTATGGCTTTAACTCACTATTAGCAACCTAAAAAATAAGTCCTTTGTAGATCTTCTTTTTCAAGTAGGTAATTATGATTTTTTTTGCTGGCTTTCTCTGTTTCTCTTCTTTTAACCCCACCACACTCTTCTTTTTATCAGCATCTAACTGCATAGCTATTCCATTTCTTTTTTTTTTTTTGAAACATCACCTTTTACTTGAAATTTGGTAAATATTATATTCTTTTATTTTATTATTTTTCTGTCTTAAAATAGTTAGAATTAGTATGCTAATCCACTTGCTGGGGTAGATATACTAATTAAGCCTTTTGTCTACTGTAACCTATTTGAGGGACTGCCACAGAGAGGAGGGGATCAACCTGTTTTCCAAAGCACCTGAAGGCCAGACAAGGAATAACGGATGGAAACTGATCAAGGAGAGATTCAACCTAGAAATAAGGAGAAATTTTCTAACAGTGAGAACAATCAGCCAATGGAACAGTTTGCCTTCAGAAGTTGTGGGAGCTTCATCACTGGAAGCTTTCAAGAAGAAACTGGACTGCCATCTGTCAGAAATGATGCAGGGTCTTCTGCTTAGGCAGGGGGTTTGACTAGATGATCTACAAGGTCCCTTCCAACTCATTCTATTCTATTCTATTCTATTCTAATGATTGCTTCCTCTTGCTCTTGATTTCTTGTATGTTTTTTTAAAAAAAAACTTGTAATATTTTGAATTTGGTTGCTCCTCTAAGTAAATCATTTTTCATTGCTTCTAAATATGAGTATGTGTGGTTTAACAGTTCCTCATCATTTATGAGTTTGCATGGATGAATCAAACTAATTAATTTTTATTTGTAAATTAGAAATAATTGTTTTTCCAAATAACAAAACTGACAGTACCTGAATCTACTATCTACATACCACAGTTAAATTAAGCAATTTTTGTTTTCTTGGCTCTCATTGTCCATTTATATCAGTGAGAGATTTCATACAAATGGGAACAGAATATTTTCATGCCAAATCATCTTATTTTGTTTAGAGCTCATGTACAGCTAGTTGGAAGTTTCACCTTATCACAGAAGATGTTATTTCCTGATTTCAGATCTTGAGATTTTCACATGGTGCCAGTTCTAGGGTGGATATTTTTGCTGCTGGCACTGGAATCACCCTTGCACAATAAATAGAAGAGATAGTCAGGCTTTGGCCAGGAAGGGTGGCAATGCAAGAGTGAGAATAGCAGGATGTATGCCACAAAGAAATAACAGTGGAGGAGTAGAAAAGTTGCAAAGCCACTGTTGAGAGAGTCTGACACCATTCAGATATTCCAGTTTTGGGTTAATAAATAATCTGACTCAGCCTTCAATGATTATTCTAACTAGATATGCAAATTTGCCTCCGAGGGCAAGCTTCTTTGAGAAGAAAAATTCCACTGTAAGAAATAATGCTAGGTATTAAGTTGTGAGGCTGATGCAGTCATTACTATACTCTTTCAGTGAAACATAGGTGGATTTCTTTTGTGTAGGATTGTTGCCAAGCAGCAGTAAAATGTCTGCCATTCTAGTTCAATCCAGAACCCCAACTAAACAATCGATTGATGTTGTATTTCTTAGAATTAAGTACCTCATTAGAATCAGAGTTAGCTCAAGAATGTTTATAATGTATCGGCAATAGTATTCAGTTGCATTCTGTCACTACCACATCAGAGTGATTAGGTCTTTGATAATTTGAAGTTCTCATTGCCAAAATGCAAGCAAAATTAACCACATTGAATGTGGCCTTAATTGATATAAAGTGACTTTAACATATAGATATGACTGTACTGCTGAAATATAATTCTTCTTCATAAAGTTCTCACACTCACTCAGAGTTATTTGGCAAGTATATAAAAAAAAAAGATAAGAAAAACTAGACTTTTTCTCCCTCTCTCAGTCCAACCCCTATAGGGCCATTAATACCAACTAATGCATGGGAAAATATATATATTACAAAAGTTCATGCTGCTAGTAAACCACTTTGGCAGGATTGTTTCCCTGAAAGGTGAAAATAATAAATAATTTGTGGTGATTATTGTTATTGGGAACAGTTTATTTTTTCTGTATAAATTAAGAATTATTTTATAGAGTTGGAGGTAGGTTACTTGGAATTAAATCTTGGTTTAATTGAGGATGGAGTAGTAGAAGTCACCTATCTCTGAGACTCCTCACGCATAATTTGTAAAAATTTGTGCAAGGTTTGGATCTTTACACCCCAATTTCAAGGTTCTTGCGCAGAACTGATAGGGTCCTCTTCTGGAAGCATTGATGTGAAAATTGTTGTGGTTAAGGTAAAAAAGTATTTTTTTAAAAAAAGGAAAAAACAAAACATAGCTGGATCTACATGGACCAATAGTCCCACTTAGTACAAGCAGCTTCATGTGTTCTATCTAGAAAGTAATTAGCTAGGTTCACATTTTACATTGAACTATAATGTATATTAGTTTTGGCTAAGCATGTTGTGTGATTTTTAAATTGTGTTTTAGGGCTTCGTATGATGTACCCATGAATTTACTGTTTAACTCTCAGCATCCAGTTTGTGAAGTAAAAATTATTGCAATAATATAGCATTTTTGTCAAGACGAAAAAAAGATTGCATATCATAGAAATCTTTTCCATATCAAAGCTAAACAAATGTCAACTATTTAATAACATAAAAAAACCTGTTGTATTGCTGTCTTGAATACTTTACTGCTTGGCTTGTTTCATTATCCACACAAGTGTCAAATTCTGTTTTAATCTTGTTAAGAAAAGTCTCAGCTTTAGCTACATCCTTTCCCTTTGTCTGGTACATTAGAAGACTTTGAGCTCTGCTCCCCCCCCCCTTTCAGTGGAAGAAAAAGAAACATTAAAAAAAAGCCTATTACAGGAAGACATTTTCCATGTGCCAGGCCAATTGTCCCCATTCCCATTGTTTGCTGTTCTGAGCAATTCTTCCCCCACCCGTGGCTTTTGTGATAACTACCTGATACTATTAGAATAGGGAATGGACCTATTGCTGGAACAAGCCTTGTAACAAGTATAACTGGCTGTATTTTTGTTCAGCAAACCATGTAATAAAAATACAATGAGTCTCCTTTCAAACACACACCTATTAAAGCAGCAAGCCCATTTTAAGAGTAAACTTCCAGTGGTACAAATGTTAAGTACAATAGAAATCTGACCTACTGGAGGATTGAAACTTTCCTTTTGTGTGCTCTTTTAAAATGAATACATTTTCAGCTCACCACCAGCTGATTGTTCTTGATTCCCCTATTGTCTGGATGACAATGCAGTCCCCTTACATGGCTACATACCAGTGAGCGAGCGAGCAAGACCTGCAAACAAGAATATGGCTTTCTTTCCCCCTTGGCATAATGGGGTTATGCATTCAATAGGGTTTCTGAAGTAATAAGGACTGGGACGAAAGCACAAGCTTCTTTATGTTCAATTCATTTTCATCTCTACTCATTGTATCTTTGCAGGACAGGGTGCCCTGAAGATCCTTTTTACATTTCTCTCATGCTGACCTTCTGCAAACCGTTTGAGCTGTTCTGTAAGACGAATGGTATGATAACTTGAGAAAGGTGGCCTGAGGCTCTGCATGTACAATTTACTGCAGTGTGGAGCAGTCTGCCCTGCCAACATTTCTTGCATCTGGAAAGAGAAAGGTGCATCTCCTGAAGCTCATTTTTGTTCCCATTGCATGCAACATTGAGGTGTCAAAGCAAGGAATACAGGATGCTTGCAAATGTAGCTAGGACCCCTTGTTAACAGACCCTTGCCTTGACATACAGAATCATTGAAATCTCTCGTAATGGGCTGGAGGTGGGAGCTCTATTCAAAGGGATCCTTTATTTCAGTGGTTCTCAACCTTTTTAATGCCGCGACCCCCAACCGGTCAAAAGTCGAGGACTAAACCGGTTGTACATTGAGGACTAAACCAGTTGTAAGTCAAGGACTACCCAACTGGTTGTAAGTCGAGGACTTTCCCTGCCCGCCCCCTGCGCCGGCCGAGGCGTAGCTGGCAAGCGGCAGAGACGGAGCAGGCCGACCACCAGCTGGCTCAGCCCAAGGGAACTAAGGCACCCGCCGGAAAAAAGGAAAAAAAAATGGTGGACAGCCTTGCTTGGCGGCCCCCGTGAAATGGTCGATCGACCCCAAATGGGGTCGCGACCCATAGGTTGAGAACCGCTGCTTTATTTAAACCAAATCAAGATTAAACATAAAGCAACCTTTAAAAAAAGAGGGCAGGGGTCATAAAGATGTCCATCAGCTGTTATTGCCTAACAGGAATAATATATAGGTGCACAAGTCTTTACCAATATGTTTCTATCATTTCAGTCAAATCCTGCAAATATATAGCTCCTTTTTCTCAGTGTCTCTGAGTTGAATTTTGCCCTATCTGTTTAAATATCTCCGGATATGATGAAAGAGTTTAACTTTTGTAAACTTGTATCAGTTATATCCTCGTTTCTTGGTAATCCATTTTCTGTATTTTTATTATATTTTGCTTAATTTATTTATTAAATATATTAAATTTAATATATTTATTAAATTTATTAAAATATATTACAAAATATATTAAGCAATAAATATTAATATATTTATTGAAATATATTTAGCCAGGCATTTGACTTGCTAGTCTACCTGTAGATGCAATTTAAAATTGTTCTTTTTATTGTAATGAAAAAAAAACATTGGGATCCAACTAAAATTCCATGCATGACAAAGCATCTACTTTGCCATACACATAAGGCCAAGAAAAGATGATAATGCTCCTTGCTTCAACTTTTCTCAACTTGTCACTTTCCAGATATATTGGATTACAATATAACTTCCATGATACTATGCATATTGTACTAGAAACATATGTGCTATATGCACATAAACTTGATTCCTTTTGGACTTACCTTGTAGTTAACAGGTGCTCCTGCTTAGCTTTATAAACCTGTAAATGTTATATTTCTTAAGTAACATGTTTCTGTGAGTAATCATTCTTTGTATACTTCACTTTTATTGATATTTCACTTCAAAACATTGTGTGCTGGAAGGGAAAAAGCCCATACTGCAGTAAATCCTATGGCAAGGACTTGAGATACTTTTCTCAAGTTTTTTTTTAATAGCTAACTTAAGGCAACAACAGATTTGCTGATTATATATAGAATATATTTTGTCACAAAATTTCTTATTAGTTCTCCTGCAGTGATTATGAACTCGAATACTTAATCTCTCCTCCAGTGTTATCCATCAATGGGATTGCCTAGATGGCTGATTCCTCCATTACTAGTGGTTCTTCAGATGGATGTGTTGCATCTACTCCTTTATAATGAGGGAAGTTAGCCCAAAGAAGGAAATATTAAAAGGGCAGGAAAATATATTTTTCACCAAAAGGATTTTTAAAAGCATTTTTTGAAAAGCAGAAACCAAACCTGGCCCCAAATCTATTTCTCTGCCCCAAGCAAGAGCCAGCCCTATACAAATACAGATGTAAAACCATCAGGAAGGTTGGAGCCAGGAAACTCAAGAAGACAAAGAAACTCTTAAGAGTCATTAGCTCAGCCCCAGGGAAGCAGGAGATGACTTTTGGGACATAATAGGACTGAACCACAGATACTAAGGCCTAGAAAAGCACTCAGACTCAGTTCAAAGTTCATGCCACAGGAAGAGGAAACTATTCCAAACAAAAAGCTAGAGAGGGTATAAAAACCCTTGGCCCATGTGCTCAGCCCTTCTCTCTCCTCTGCTCTTTCCTGAAGAACCATCTTTCTGCTTCTTCAATAAACTGTAACCATCTTCCCAAAGCAGTCGCCATGTTGCTTATTTATTCCCGGCTTGGATGAACCAGAATGAAGACTTACTTCTGACAATAATAAAGAAAGGTGCATGTGACATCTTCCCATACCTTTCTGTTCTTGCACAACATCCTTGTTTCTACCATGACCATAAACAGACTACATTGCTTTTGTTCTTTAAGCTTCTCTAATCATTTTTTCCTTTTATGTTTATGTCCTATTATGCATGTACAGGTTCAGTCCCCGCATAACTTGAAGTAAACTCCATTGTACACAAAGATTTATATATGGGAAGTGTGCATATGGACATAGATAAAAACAAACAAAATGCTTCACAAAAAATACTGTAACTACATATTCAGTATTATTTAGTTGTGGAATCAGCATAGAAGCCATATAAAAATTCCTTGTATTATTTGGCTGCTTGAATTTGGATGTGCTGTCTAAACCTTCAGAATACCTATCAGTTAAAACAACAAACGAACAAACAAACAAAAAACCTCTGGTTGAAGCATGTTTGGATCCTCTTAGCCATGTCTTCTGAGCACAAGATAAAACAGAGACCAAGATTCTCTCCTTTGACAGTATCATGCCACAGGCAAAAAGACCTATATTGTTGTTATCCAGAGAAAGAGAGCAAGAGAGAGCTAAAGGCTATAGTAATCAGCTGGCATGCCTTATTGGATGTATGTTGGGGGTGGGGGGGGTGTGTGAGTTACTGTCACTTATCAGTGTGCCTCCCTAACACATGGATGCCTTTTGTCTTCATAAGATGAATCTGTTTGGTCTATGGTGGACTGCAGCATGGATAGGGGCATACAGGACTGAAAATGGAAAAGCATAGGGTTCTAACCGGAATGGCTGCAGGAGCCAAAAAGCAAATGGTAAAGGAAACCCAATAGCCTGAAAAGCACAATGATTTGTTCATAGAAGGGCAGGGAACTGAGATAAAAAAGCCTGCTAAGATCAGAAACTCTGGCGTGCACAGTGCCTCATTGTTCAGCTGTCACACTTCCCTTTACTTTATTGCTTTTGTCCAACACCCTATTGTTCAACTTCCTTTTGTCCCCCATTCAGTGTGCTGGCTTTTCATTACCCAGCCAGCCCTGTTGTTTTCATTTCTTTTGTCTGAAGTTCCTGAGAGGAAGGTTTTATTTTCAGCAGTTTGATTAATTCACAGCTTGAGACAGGCTTTGTTTGTTATGTAATTACTGCCCTGTGCTTTTCCAGAACTCCAAGTGGCAATGATGGTGGCACTTGGCCAGTTATGATGGCTGCTTTTGCCCCTAAACCTTTGTGCTTCTGGTATTTTGTCTTTCTAGAACTGGAAAATTATTGTGTGGCTGCACAATAGTGCTTTGCTTCTGAGGGGTACAGAGCAAGATTTTCTTCCCTTTGTGCAGGAAAAATATTGTATGTCTGTTGCTCAGCATAAAATATGTATGGGGTATTTAACTTTGCACCTGATTTAATAATTGACTCATCAAATTCTGACTTTGTTTTTGGTAAATCAGTCAATGTAATCTTCTAAGGCAGGATTCCCCAATATTTTTGTATTTAGAAAAAACATTTAGAAATTGTCATGAGCTCATCTTCCAAATGGCTATCATAAGAAGTTGGACTAGTCATAAGATGGCTGTTATGAAGATGTGGTTTTTCATAAAGCATAAGTCTTTCTCCAGAACAAAACAGAATCTGGTTGAAATATAAATGGGAAACCGCATATTTGAGGCTCTCTAAATGAACCCAAACGTTAAGTGTCTGGATAGTATCCTATATAACAGTGTTTCTCAACCTTGACAATTTTAAGGCATGTGGACTTCAACTCCCAGAATTCCACAGCCAGCAATGCTGGCTGTGGAATTCTGGGAGTTGAAGTCCACATGCCTTAAAATTGTCAAGGTTGAGAAACACTGCTATATAAGAACACAGGCTATTTGGTTACAAACTTCCCAATAATGAAAGGCTCTCTTATATTCTTTAAAATTATAATTATAATTTCAACATGTGTAGCAAGTATGGTGTAAGAGCTTGCATTGGGTATTGGTAAATACATTGGACTAGAACTGGGGAAACCCAGATTTAAATGCACCCTCAGCCATGAAAGCTCATTGGATGATCCTGGGCCAGTCCTTCTTTCTAATTCCAAATTACCAATTTCTTGTGCTTTGGAGATAAGTTAGAGGAATGATGGAGGTAAGACAGAAGATAGATTTAATTAGTAAGGAAATCTATAGGTTAGCATATTCATGCTCAGTGCAAACTGGGGTCCTGTTCTGAAGATAACGGCATGTGTCAATGGAAGTAATAGCCATCTGATTATTTCTGAGTTTGCCTGAAACCTTGTTATGCTTGGTTTCACATTTGGAACACTGGTCTTTCTCTAATGTGAGTGAAGTTCGTGGCCCTTCTTTTCCTGCTCATTTTCATAACCTTTTATATTTTGTTTTCCTTGTCATCCAGGATGTCCATGAGGAGCCTTGTCTCTCCTCAGCTGGAGCTTAATGGAGCTGGGAATATGGTGAACTGCACTGTTAAAACAGAAGAGAAGAACGAGAGCCACTACAAGTTGACCCAGGGCGAGGCTCCTTGCACAACACCTGGCTCCAACAGCCCCAGTAAATCACCCTTGCCCCTGGGTGACTTTGTTGATTCCCTAATTCTCCCACAGGTGGGCCACATTCTCTCAGGCATGTGTACATGAAGCATACCTTGCCACTCCCAAGGGACCCAGTCACTTTTAACTTGGGAAGTGAAACACTTTGGGGGAGAAAGGGTGAAGGGAGAGAGAAAGAGGGAAACCTCAGAGATTTCCTCATCTGTTAAATCAGCTCTCTAAATCACCAGTCAGGTCTGCAGCTCCTTTGCTACACTCCAGAGATTGTTTGGACAAACCCTGCTTGAAAGTAAGACTGTGAAGATAAGCATATCTGTTATCCTTCCCTTTTTAATTTCCTGCAGGGTGCTGGTGATTGACAGTGGCTCACTATCTTTCAGGAATCTGAACCTCCAGTGGACAAGGCATCAGATTCCAGGAACCCTGTGCTCGAGACTGCAGTTGGCAACCAGGAAAAATTGGATTTCAATAAAAATCTAAGAGAAGGTAGGAAGGACATTCTACAAACCTGATATTTCTCCCACACACATGCAGACCAAGATGCACACACATCCATTTACAGATGGCTTTCTTTTGGGCTTTTCTTCTTTTAGTTGCTGGGAAGAAGAGGCATAATTGTGTAGTAGAGTACTTGCTTTGAGATCATGGAACCCGTGATATTCAGGCTCTGGCAGTGTTGTGGAGCTGGGCTGGTGGGAGGGGTGAGAATGAAATGTCTTTTTTATTTATAAAGACAATGACATCATCTGGCAACAATCATGGGCTTCCCTAGTCCCTCTGAATTTTGCTGCAATCCTTATAATAAGAGGGGGAGCAGGGAGACATTCCCAAGAAGAATATATTGTTGTGAGCAATTCCTGTTATAATGCAAAGTATGTTGGGGGTGGCTGGATCTTGAATAGTCAATTAATTCCTACTGTGATTCAAAAGGTCTGCTCCTGGTGCTGAAGAAAACTATTAAAACTGGACACAGCTCATGTTCCACTTTCTCAAGCAGTCTTCTTTCCCCACTTCACCTCATCCCACCACTATATGTTTTGTGCGAATGATCTCAGGATGGGAATCCAAATTTCTTCAGCATTTCCTCACTGTCTTTTGCCAGCTCTTTCTTTATTCTGTCAGCTGTAAATTTAAAAGGAGTTTTTTGCTTTACCCTAATATAGACATATATACACTTTTGGGTCAGCACAGTTCTTTGCATTTTGGAGTTTTCTTTTGTAAGTGAGGCTATAAGGACTTCACCATGGGCAATGACATTTTAAAATTAACTATTGCAACACTGGCCCATGATATCACCAGTTAAAATCCTCCAGTTGCAAAATTAAGCAACATTGTATAAATAGGATGGATAGTGTTACATTTTAGGCAGACAATTAGCTTGCCATAGAGAAATGCAGCTCCTTTATAATTTTTCCTTCTTGGAGTGGATTCTTGGTTGCTGTTTATGAAAATAGCTACATTGAAAAATTAAATAACATTAGATTTACAAGAGTCAGGGGAATGAATGTTCCATCTTAGTTTTTGCATTCAGATGCTTAATTAAGTTAATCAGATGCTTAATTAAAGTCACCAATTTCTTTGATTATCTTGGTCTGTCCTTGTAATATTATCTACCACCAGCCAACCTAGTCTTCATTTCTATTATTATGCATTATGATACTCAATAAACAGTTATATTTCTCAATTGCAAACCTGTCGTATTTTCTTGCAACAGTGATGCCGACCATTGAGAAGTTACTGTCCAGTGAATGGAAAGAGAGACTTCTGGGGAAAAGTCCTATGGAATCCAAAGAGGTAAAAGGTGAGCAAGGGGTTTAGCTGAATTGTATTAATGCCCAGAACAGACAAAACTAGCCCAATTAGAATTGAAAGCCCCTCTATTCTACTTCATTTAAGCTAAATTCAAAGCCAATACATTTTTAAATTTATACCATCAGAATTCACAGTATTTTGCCTTATTTTAAAGGTTAAAAAATAATTCAATAAAAAAGTGGTTTTCCACTATGAGACAATACAGCCTTTCCCAACTTTCCAGGCATATCCCCACATTCTGATCCATCATGCTAGTTAGAATGTAGGAGTTGTACTCCAATGTATCTGCCAGGCACCATGATGAGAAAGGCTGAACTACTGATATAACCACATTGGTCCCAATCATGTGAGAAATTATTTTTTTAACAAATTCATGTACAATTCTGTGAATCTTTGAGTACAATTATCTGTCAATAAAAACTAAAAAATAAACTGCTTTGGATACTGTAGAACTGCACCATCTTATATCTACAGAAGCACCTCTTTCTTTATGCTCGCCAGGATCTGGATTTCCAAATGTAAAGTGCATGTTGCATGATTTTTTTATGTCACACCTATAGCTTGCGAAATAGGTCTCCCCTGTTTTCCTTTGTTCTACCAAGGAAATTCCCTAGATTTTTTTGATACTTGCAGGATACCCTCTAAGAGGACAACCTTAATGTTTCAGAATGAAATTTCACTATTTCCCTCCTTCTTGTTAATCTCTTCTCTACTTCTTTTGCTTGCTCCAGGAACCCAAGAAAGCTTGGCAGAGAAAGAATTACAACTGCTGGTCATGATTAACCAGCTGTCCATCCTGAGGGACCAGCTGCTGACAGCCCATTCAGAGCAAAAGAACATGGCGGCTATGCTGTTTGAGAAGCAGCAGCAACAGATGGAGCTGGCCAGGCAACAGCAAGAACAGGTAGGTAGTGAAGCACTACTTTGTAGCTATATTTATCCTTCTTAGCCTTTGAGATTTTTGTCTTTAGAAGGTTTCCTGATTGGCACTTGAACTTCAAATGATATAGGATTTATAGAGCTGAATGAGTTAATAGGTCTTTATCTAACTCAAATCAGCCTGAAAAGGCAAACAGTTTAGAAAGAGAACAAATATTTATTTCAGGGATGGTTAGTCCGTGGCCATTTCTGTGGACCTTAGAATCTTCTCAGATAATATTGTTCATTTTAGTAGCAAATCATAATTTTATGGTATGATTTTTTCCACAATATAAAACAGGAATCTTTTCTAATTTAATATTCCCGCTTTACTCAATTTCCCACCCCACAACTCCAAAAAATCAAGGGCTGAAAGCTAATGTCCCACCTTCTCTGCAGCTCTTGAAGGCTACTTTCCCTCCCATTAAATAAAGCATAGCCTCTGGCTGCAAAAGATAAAAGACATAAAAATTACCAACTAGGTGTATTGTAGTATGATAATAAGCAACCGGCTGTAGAGTCTACATAAATAGGATATTATAAAATTCCAAATACACATATTCAGAGTGAAAACTGCAGGGATATATAGTAAATTAAACTGTCTTATTGTGAAGAAATGATGGTGATGTGAATGGATAGGGCTGTTGCTCCAGTTACAACTTCTCTTAACAGATGAAAGCAAGGCATAATTTTAAATAAATCCACAAAGCCTAAGCTTTAGGAGGAGGTTAATATGCTGCCTGAGACATCAAACTTCCTTTAAAGTTATTTACTGCTGGTATGTTCAAGCTCAACTGTGATGTAATTATAATCTTCACATGTTTTACTTCACCTCACTCCAATAACTTGTATGCTGTGTGCTAATAAGTCAAATATGTGCTTATTCATCTTCTTAAAGCTATTCAGTAAGGTAATTTCATCACTGGAATTCTGTGTAATAATGATGGAGAAAGAGATGAGAAATCTGAATGGGAAACTTCACCTGAAGTTTTTAGTACCTGGTGTCTTGCTTTTCTAAACAATACTTGTTACCACTTGCATCCGTGCAATCAAGTTCTGCTTACATGAGCTGTTCTTGTTTTGCCACATAAATTGTGGCCTTCCCTTTATTTTGTAGAAATGAGCATTGTGCCCAAGTGGCCCTAAGGTTTGTAGTTCAGTTAGCATGGGTCTTGGTTCCACCTCATCTTTCCTACTTGTAGATTGCCAAGCAACAACAACAACTTATCCAGCAACAACACAAGATCAACTTGCTGCAGCAGCAGATCCAGGTACAATGTTATATATTTTCTTTGGGAAATGGGACTTAAGTGTGGCTTAATTGAAGGCATTCACTTAAAAATTGGAAGTGCCAAGACAAGGGTAATAGTGCTACATGTAGATTATTTATCCTTAGATGTACAGAAATTAACATAGAAGCAATTGTTATCTTGATAATGATGCATTAATGCAGCTTTTCAAAATGTAAGAGGTTGAGATCCACAGTGCCTTACTGTGAAGCAGGTGCCAGTGAAATCATTAGGATTTGATTCAGACTAAATGTGATTGGACTTGAGGCCTTGGTATGGGAGTAAAGGGCCAATCCTGTCCTCCTTCAATTTATATTCCCACCCATCCTTTCTGGCTAGTTGCCACTTTTAGCAAAGAAATACATACTGAAAATGTTTTTCAAGTTGATAAGAAACTTCAGTATTTCTTCCACTGTGATATGAATAATAAAAGCTTTGCACTTCCTTGTCTGGATATTTGCATTAAGTACCTAATATTTGATACTGCGATATGGATATGAAGTAAGAAAGTGATATACATCTCTCTGTTACTGCCTCTAGTCTAGTGGATATGAAAAATGGCTGTTTGGACAAATAGCATTGTTACAGTTTCATATGTCCTATATCTATTTCTGTGTCCACCACTTCCCTTACTCTTTTCAGCAGGTCAACATGCCCTATGTCATGATTCCAGCCTTTCCTCCCAACCACCACCCTCTTCCTGTCACTCCAGAGTCTCAGATGGCACTTCCTATCCAGCCAATTCCATGTAAGCCAGGTATGAAAAGCCAAGAAAAGTGGAATTCTGATTAATGTGATACGGATTTCCCAAGGCTTTTATACAGTGGACCTGGAATGGGAAGAGGGCATCCTCTATTAATTGTAGCCATTGAAAACCATCAGACACATGAACTATGTTGAATCAATTCCTTAATGTTTCTGTTAGTAAAAATGGAGTCAGAATGCTGTTTTTAATGGTTAAAACTGTTTTTTCCCCTACACAAACCTTACTCTTTAACATTGATAGGCCCCTTTCATGTGTCTTGGAAATAAAAGATAGAAAAATACTGCAAAATGGGCTTTTCTTCTAAAAGGTTTATTAACATGGATTTGTAGGAAAATCAAGGTAGTCAGTCTGCAAATGTAATAGCTGGAGTTTGGTTACATAATACAGAACCAGCATGATTGTTTCAAACAGCTTCCTTTCCTAAAGTATTGCCAAATGTTCAACCATGCAGGTTTAACATCCTCATTTCAGCAGTTCTCAAGGGTAAATTGAAGAATACACTGTTCAGTGAAATACTCTGCCACCGTGTAGCAGGCATAAAAGAAACATTGTCCTGTACTTTTCTCTACTACTCCTTCTATAGGGGCATCCATAACACTATGGTAGCCCGTTAACACAAATGTTTCCAAGTGCTTTGTATTCCTTTTATATAAGCTCTTTGTGGGAATAGCACAATTCTCACTGACAGAATAGAAAGCATAGAGTAATAAGGAGATAATGTTGAAGAAGAAATGCAAAGACCATTAAGTATGTAGCAACTTTATACTGAGAGGAAACATGTCATGAAAAAGAAACTCAAGATAATCCTGCCTTGGTTCAATTGGGTATAAGAATCTGTTGCAGGCTTTGTTGTATGTTATTACACCATACAACAATAGAGTTCCACCTAGATTGAAGAAATCAGCAGGTCTTCCCTTTCATTAGTGTGTGTTATTTTATGTAGAATTACATAAAATCAGTATAAAATAAGACTTCCTATTTTGTTGTTATAACTTGAAATAGTGTACAATAATGAATTTTGATACTGTCCTGTTGTTTTTCCTTTTTGCCCATTGTTCAGTTGTGTCCAGTTCTCACAAAACTGCCTGGACAAGGTTTCTTGGCAAGGTTTTTCAGAAATGGTTTATCATTACTTTCTTCCTAGGGTTGAGAGAAAGTGACTAGCCCAAGGTCAACCTTGGGCCTTATGCCTAAGGCAGACTAGAACTCACAACTTCCCAGTTTCTAGCCTGATACCTTAAACCACTACACCAAACTAGCTCTCACCATATGAGATATAATATTATTGTATTGTTTTTATTGTATTTCACCATAACATACAATATATCTATAATAAAGCTGAGTTATATTTGGTTATACCTGGTCTTGGTAGTTGCATTTGGATCCTTTTTAATCTAGTATTAAAAGTTAGCTATCGCTACATTAAATCCCTCTCATTCTAATAGTCTGGGCCCATAGAACTAAGAACAGTTCACTACTTTAATACATTGATGACAGTTGTCCCCAAACCCATTGCTGTAATGTACAAAGGGGACATGGTTTTACATATTTGGGGACAGATGCAGAAATTTCGCCCCTTTACTTAATTCCAGGTTGAGTTTCACTGAACTTACAGTAGATTCCCTCTTGATTCAATGGTGACATAAGAAGGATCTCAGTTTAAGTTTAACATTGTACACAATCTCCACCTCTTCTCTTTCTTTACAATCTACAGTGGAATATCCTATGCAGCTGATTCATAGTCCACCTCCTTCAGCACTGAAGAGACCTGCAAGCTCAGGCCACCTACAAATCCAGGTAAAACCTCTTAATTGCCTTTTTCCTTAGATCTCCAAATCTTGTAGAAAATGTTTCTATCCTCCTTCTCTATTTTGTTTTCAGGAATCTTCACAGCCACTGAACTTAACAGCAAAGTCTAAAGGCTCTGAACCCCACAATGCCTCCAGCACACCTAGTTTAAAGATTAGTAGCAGTCAGTCCCTCAGTGGTGTTTCTCGGGAGTTGCAGACCAGCCCTCCCAGCCTCCCTTTGGGTAGGTCTGTTCCTCTGATTCAGAGCTGATAGGGAAATGCTTCTTTGAATGACTTGTAATTGCAAACTTGTTACAAAATACCTTTGCTTTTTTATTAGCTTACGCTCTTGATTTTTCTTTGGGGAAGAATTCTTGACATCCCTAGATTCATGAAGGGATGAATACGGCTTTCCTCAAGAATCCTTTGGGGATTTTATCATGTGGATTTACCAGTACTGAAGGGGGAAGAGAAACTGCAATTCAGAGGAAAATGCATGCATTGCCCATGCAAAATATTCAGTCCTCAACATCTCCAAATATGTCTGTGAAAACTTGGAGAATTTCTACCAATCAGGAGAGACAGATTTGATGTAGATGAACCAAGGATCTTTCATGTTGCAGGACTCCTCATATATCCAAATCAATATATCCAATGTGTTATCCATGATTTTGAAACATATGCAAATTATAAAGTTCAAGGCTCCAAGAGTTAATATGAAGTTAACAGATACATAGAATACTCTAATCACTCCAAATGAGAACCTAAGTTTATTGCAGTCTTGAAGAGAAGCATAAATCCAGTCTGAAGTTTAATGTGCAGAAATTGTAGAGACATTGTAGTATATTTGTTGTTGTTGTTGGAGATGCCTATTCTGCTGTTTCATGATTGCTGAAGGCATAAGATAACAAGCACAGCAATTTTGGGCATGTGGAAGAAAGAAAGTCATAATTCTTGAGCCTTCCAGGCTTTTGTTAATTAGAATTGAAATCTTTTTTGTGTTGACAATCTCATGTCATCTCCAGAAGGAATACAGTCAGTTACAAAAGTTTCAGGGCTGGAATTCTGTGTCCTTCTATTTTCTAACAATGGACCACTGCCAGTAGCCACAGTAGTCTACATCACCTCTGACATTCAGGAAAAACCTCCTTGCAGATGTTACATGCCAGTAATGTAAGTGGAAGTTCACATAAGACCCCGTGTATCATCTTCCTCGGAATCACAGGATTGCACCATAAATGTTTCTTTTTCTGATAAGGAAAAAAAAGTAATCATCACTGATTCTAAAAGAAAACTAACCTGAAGCTATATAAAGGGAAAAAAATTGCTGTAGTTAAGGCATGCTTGTGGAAAATGCAGGATAGAGCTATTGTATCCAGGCTATAAAATTCTGGGTGATGTCAGCAAATGGTGGCAAACTCAGGGATTTCCTGTAGCCTTTTAATGCTATCTAGTGGTTGTCTGGATTTTTTCAGCCTAGATGTGGTAGCCCCAGTGTTATTTCCTTGTGTTAGTAGTTTGCACTGGTGATAGTCATGAAGATATCAGTTGATCACCAGTTGTTGTTTTTTTAAATATCAGGATTCCTTGGAGAGGGAGATGCTATAACTAAAGCAATACAAGATGCTCAGCAACTTCTGCACAACCAAAGCAGAGCTCTAGATGGTTCTCCAAATCATCCATACATTAAGGTAAGTGATATTGATTTTGGTCTTAAAAGGAAAGAATACCCTCTTTGACACAAAGCCTTGAATAAAGATTAGAATTTTGAAGAACGAAAGATATCAGAGTCTAATGAAAGCAGTCCATCAATTTAAAAACAAACAAACTGGTATTTGGGTTTTTGAGAGCCATTGTCTGTGATGTGAATAGTAATGAATGAACCTTCAAAAGATTCAGTTCAGAATGTTCTAAAAAATGAGCTAATTGGACATAGTTTATATTAGGGTAGCATTTCAGACAATTTAATAATTGGATAAAATTTATAAGCTTTCCAATTCTGATTCACCACATCCCTGATCCATTGTAGAATATAACCAACCCTGGAAGTTATTTGGTGAACTGGCAAGACTATATTCTGTTTGTTTGTTTTAATTCCTCAAACATTTCTGATAGAAACAACAGTATCGTGGGCTGAAGTGTCTTTTGAAATTGTTAACTTTATTTTCCAGAGGTCTGTGTTCCTCATGTAAGGCCCACTGAAAGTTGTAGGAGAAGCTTTTTCCTTTGCTATTACCACTACCTGATAAATTGAATGACTAAGGGAAGAGCTTTCAGTGATAGTACAATAATTATATACTGAGAGTGAAAATAGGAGAGGTTTAAGATTAGCACATAATAAAATAGAAACTAATACATGAGAACTCCATATTCCAACATTTTAAGTCTAAACTTAAAGTACATAAAATACTTGTTCTATTACAATAGTCCATAAAGCTATTCAAAAGTCATTTTATTCCTTCGACTCATGTCTTTAAAGTATTATTTACAAAAGCTGTTCAGCATGTTAGCTGAATTGTTCCTTTTTCTTGCTGAAACTATTTGTTCTATAAACAGAAAAAAATATAAAATACTTTGTTTCCAAGATTCTTTTGTTCAGATAATGTTACCTGTAGTCTTTCTTTTATAGTTTCCTGTTCAGCAGATTTGGACTATACAGGTCCTATTTTAGGAGATTATATAAGGCCATTCTCCTTTGATAATTTAACATATGGCAAAATAATTTATTTTAAAAATCTAGGTTTAAGGCAGGTTAATTGCTTCTGGAAATATGCCATAGGTACAAGCAGTCCTCAACTTACAACAGTTTAGCCCAATATTTCTGTTGCTAAGTGAGACAAGTGAGTTTTGCCCCATTTTACGACTTTTCTTGTCACATTTGTTAAGTGAATCACTGCAGTTGTTAAATTAGTAACTTGGTTGTTAAGTGAATCTGGTTTCCCCATTGACTTTGCTTGTCAGACGGTTGTAAAAAGTGTTCACATGATCCCGGGACACAGCAACTGTCATAAATATGAGCCAGTTGCCAAGTATCTGAATTTTGATCACACAACCATGGAGATGCTGCTGTGGTTGTTAAGTATGAAAAACAGTCATAAGTCACTTTTTTCTGTGCCATTGTAACTTTGAACAGTCATTAATGAATGATTATAAGTCAAGGACTACCTGTAGTAACTTTTAATGTTGCTTACCTTGGTAAGATGCAGAAAACCCTGTATTTTCAGGATCATACCAATTTGGATTCTTCACCTGGAAAAGAACAGATGGATGAGTCATCTCTTCAGAGACTGGATGAGTCTCTACTAACATGTGAAGGCGATGGTAATGACATTTCTTCTTTTTTTCCACAAATTTCACCAATGTTGAATTTTGAAGAGAAAATCTAACCAAGCTTCCTTTAATAAATGAAAACTTTAGTTGAATAGCTGAATTAGGGTTTTTTTAATGGTGCCAAAACCTCATGACTTCTCTAAATTTTTGTATACAGCTTTTGTATACAGCAGATGTGACAAATCTACCATGTATGACCCCCCCATTTGCAATTTCCAGAATTCACAAACTTCCACAGTCTGGTCAGTTTAATGAATTGTTCTTTGGTCCTTTCTTGGCAGGCTCACGGCATTTTCCTGAGTCCAGGAACAACAACCACATAAAGCGCCCCATGAATGCTTTTATGGTGTGGGCCAAGGATGAAAGACGTAAAATTTTGCAAGCTTTCCCAGACATGCACAATTCAAGCATCAGTAAGATTCTAGGTAAAGAAAGATGTGTAAATTGGTATCTATCGGTTCTTTTTTCTAATTCTTTTGATATTTCTGTGAAACATATTGCCCCTTGGGTAAGTAATTATTGGTAATTTCTAACAGTTTAATAGTGGGTTTAGTAGAAGGAACAAGCACAGTTCTCTTTCTTGGTCTATCATGATTGCCTTATTCTTCAGATTTTACACCTGCACGTGTTGAATGCAGGTTTTAAAAAAATTAAGCTCACATCAAAGAGGAAGCCAAGACTAACCTTTTCTCAGGGTGCTATTTATACAATTGTGGTTGTGGACCTTTTCTAATGATATGAATCTCAGACTACAGAGCAAGCTAGACAAGGTCGTAGTCACAAAGGTAAATTCATTGCTTGCCCCAGAATTCAAATAGCAGCTTAAACAGAACCTCTTTGCTCAGTAAGGAGGCCTTTTCCCCCCTACCAGAATGGTTGTAAGTGGTGCTAGTTGTTAAGCAGGTCATCCTGTCGTGTAGTGATCATTTAGCAAATGCCACAGTCATTAAGTAAAGCTGTTATTAGAAGAGACATTTTTTTTGCCAGAAACTGGAAGTAAATACCAGTTTCTGGCAAAAAAAAACATAAAATGAGGTCATGTGACCACAGGATACTGCAAACAGCTGTAAATGAGTTGCTGAGTGCGCCCCCCAAATACAATCACATGTCCATGGGGGGCAGGTATTGAGAACCTCATATCCAGGTAAGTACCTTTTTTTGTTCATTGTAACTTCAAACAGTCCCTAAGCAATGACTACCTATATGTAGTGCTTTTCTTTTTCTTCTCCTTCCTGTCCCTTTATCTCTCTCTGTCTCTTCTCATAAAAGGTCTATTTCCATCTATGCTCATTACAGTTAGCAAGGCAAATTTTGTTTTTTTAAGAGGAACATTCAGAAATTCTGCCTTCCTCTGATAGAGAACAATATGATCCATTCTGTCTTTTCGACCCCTGCAGTTCTAGATGTGATGTCTAAAAGTGGGGGAAAAAATGGAACTTGCTTTGCTTCTGAGTTTATTGTTTTGTTTTGTTCTTTAGCAAACCAAACCAAACTGGATGTATGTAAATGCGTATAATTAGAAAGTACAAAGGGAAAACAATCATAATGACAACATTAAGAAAAATACATATGACTGAATCCTGTCTTGATTTTTTTCATTTTAGAAGGTTGTTTAAATTATGACTATTTTGTGTAAGCTCAATATTATTTGAATTATGTTGACTCTGAAATATAAGGTAATTTTACCTGTAATGCTAATGCCTGCCTTTTCCTATCCAAACTCCTAGGATTTCCTTTGATCCAGAAAGTTTGTCTAAGATTAACTTTTTCTCAAGTTCCATCAACTATATAGACATCTTAGACTTTGTTCCCTCCATTAACTGCTTGGGTGAAACCTTCCTCATCTCTCCAGCCTCAATTCTTCACAAACTCTCTGTTGGGCATGACAATAAAGGTCACACAACCCAGAGAATTCCAGCCACCCAGAAGGCCAGCCTATTTTAGCTGTTCCACCTGCTCCCCATACCTTGGGCTTAAAAGAATTCAAAGAGCCCTCTAGGAAGGTGACAGGAAAGGTCAGCAGGAGGGAAGGGTTCTGGTCAGCCATAGGTGGTGGCCATGGCTTTGGAGCTGCCCATTTATAAGAGAGAAAGACTAAGGAAAAGAGCTGTACTTCCCTGCCTTTCCCTTACTTTCCCATTTACCTGCCGTCATATAACTCGGCACAAGTCAGTCAATATAATATTTGAGAAAAGTGAAAGGTCTCATTAAATAAATGGATTCTCTTGCCGTTTGACAATAGTGCATCTTCACACGTGACACTTTTTCCACATGATGTAGTAATAGCATGCCTTCATGTTGATGTACAATTAAATGCTGAGTAAATATATACACAGGTTAACACTGTATACTTGTGCTTCAGGGGCTAAGCAAGAGTCATTCCCCCCCCCCCCC
>NW_015386386.1:848154-862983 GCF_001527695.2 Protobothrops mucrosquamatus | reverse complement strand
GAGACACACTGAGCTGGAGGAAAAATTGTGCCATTATTGTTCGTCCTTCTTTACAGTTTATTTTTACTGCATTGTTTTTAGTTTTAATTTTGCACACCACCTAGGCCATAGTGAAATGGTTCATAAATCTAAAAATTAATTTTATTCCTAAACAAACAGGACTCATCTGGATACATTTGTGATCCTTGCCTCTGTTTTCATGAATTACGCTTTGTGAGAAAACTACTCTACCTTCTGAAGAAAAAGGAGGAAGGAAATTGATATTTTGTTTTGAGAGATGTTTTCATTTTGAAACTGAGCAATGCCCACTTTGTTTTGGTCAAACTGAGGATCACATACAGGTCGTCCTCGACTTACAACCATTCACTTAGTGACCATCTGCAACAGCACTGAAAAAAGTGACTTAATGACTGTTTTTCAGACTTATGACCACTGCAGCATCATCTGATCATGTGATCAAAATTCAGATGCTTGGCCACTAGCATGTGTTTATGATGGTTGCAGTGTCCAGGGGTCATGTGATCACCTTTTGTAACCTTCTGAAGCAAAGCCAATTGTCAGATTCACTTAACAACTGTGTTACTAATTTAACAAATGCGATATTTCTCTTAACAACTGTGGCAAGAAAGGTCGTAAAATGGGGCAAAATTCACTTAAAAACAGTCTTGCTTAGCAACAGAATTTTTGGCCTCAATTGTGGTTGTAATTTGAGGGCTACATGGATCTTGTAATCCCCAAGACCCAGAACAGCCATTAACTACATAGTATGGCTTGCTTAATATCTCAGTTTACATTTCTAAATAGGCAACACAGCCAGATGTTTTCTGGAGCTCCTAGTTCCTATGCGATATGATCATCCATATAGTTCTACAGGACTAGCCTTGCCAGTGTAGAATTGCCCTATGTTCTTGGACATAAAGCAGTCTGTAGAAATAATTCTTTTTGCCTGAATAGTAATGAAAGATAAATGCACAGCTGTATGATAACCTTTAGATCCGCATCTGGTTAAAGAAGCAATTTACATTAACCCTTCATATAATTTGTCTTTTCAAAGAGACTGAACTGTTGCATATAACACCCAATCCTCTCTGTGGCCTCAGGACCCCTCTGATTACAAAAATCAGCAAAACCATGTACATGTCTCAAAGTAGGCTGAATGTAAGGGGGAAAATAGTCCCCCAATCTTTGTAAAGTTAGAAAGCCCTGGTAATGATCATAGCCAGTTTGCTTCTCCATCCGCTCACTGCGACTCAAAGAAGAAGAAGTTGTTGCTGTTGCTGTTTGGTTTCTGATTATCTGAAGGTTGCCCATCCCTGTTTTATGTCTCAAACTCTGTTTTTAAAGGTGCCATATTTGTTTTGAATTGGCTATTTCAGGGGAATTATTGCAGACGTGGAGGTGTTTTTCATCTCAACTTTTGTCATGTCCCTGTTCTTTTTTCTTCTAAGCCCATTTGTTAGGAACAGTATATTCTGACTGAGAAGGACCATGCAGAAGAGGAAGAATAAAAAAGGTAATTGAAATCATCCTTTTTCATTGCTCTCTGTTTTTATAGGATCCCGATGGAAATCCATGTCCAATCAGGAGAAGCAGCCTTATTATGAAGAGCAAGCACGGCTCAGCCGCCAGCATCTGGAGAAGTATCCCAATTACAAGTACAAGCCCCGCCCCAAACGCACCTGCATTGTGGAAGGGAAGCGGCTTCGTGTTGGCGAATACAAGGCACTGATGAGGAATCGGCGCCAGGACGCCAGGCAGGGCTACCTGATTGCGTGAGGCTTCCTGTCCCTTTTCTCTGTTCCTCTTGAACACCGCTTTCTGAGCCTGCAGGTTCCTGTGTCTGAAATTCACCTCTTTTAAGGGAACCGCACAGCCCATCTTGTGCAAGTCAGAGATAGTTTAATAAGGTTCAGGTTCCTGATTCGTCATTAACTGTGACCTGCAATGTCTTCCTGGGTTTATTTGCCCTGACCTTACCAATAGCTAACCCAGTTCATAGTCTTTGTGTGTCTTGTAGCCTTGCCACCTGAAGGGATCAAAGATATGGTTAAACATTTTGCTGGATCGTATAAGCATGATTAGCATTTAGGTGAAATCAGGCAGTTCTGAAAGCTTAGATGAAGAAGGGAAGGTCCAGCAATGTTTGCTTGTAGAAGGTTGCTGGAAAACAGTTGATCAGATCTCATTCCAGGGAGACCAGTATTGTACAAACACGTGACCAGTGCATTGTTGTTTCTTAGGAGTAAGGAAGTGGTGGCCCACAAGATACTACTGAACTGCAGTTACCATTAGCCTCCATTACATGACCAATAATTAGGAATGCTTAGTTCAGTAATAAAAGATCACAGCTTCTCTATTCTTGCCTACCTGTTTCCATGTTGGGAAGTGCAGTAATAATGTGTGAATGCAGAGGTGGGGATGGGGTTGGAACAGAATGTAAGATGGCATAACCTTTATGATACATTGTAATGTCTTTCCTAGGCCCCAAAGCAGCCAGATGCCACCTTCCTCTTCGGATCTCATGTACCAGCGATCAGTTGGGATTCAGCTAGCTCCACCACTGATGGATCACTACTTGTCCCATGGCATGGAACCAAACATGCCAGTCATAGTGAACACATGTAGTCTGAAGCCAGAGGAAGGGGATGGGGCAGAGGACAGTCATTCAATGCCTGATGGGGAGATGTACCACTACAGTGAAGATGAGGATTCTGAGGGCGAGGAGAAGAGTGATGGCGAGCTAGTGGTTCTCACAGACTAATGTCACAAGAAGCGAGCAAGTATGGAAACTATGGACAAGCCTTTGTCCTCTTTCCAACCTGGAACAATTAATGGCATTGGAAGAAACAAGGGGGAGGAGCTTGTTAAAGTGGAAATGGACACGGAGCAGAGGAACAATTCTTTATGCCATCATCTGTGGTATTGGTAGAGTTTATTTCCCATCCATTTATCATCTGTGGAAAGGGAGGAATTTTTTCTTTGACCTGCTGAATTTACCCCAAGGAAATTGAATATGAATTGACTATGAATCTTGTAACAAATCTGGTATTTTTTCTTACTAAGGTCAGAACTCCTGTTAAGGATATCCCAAATCTTCACTGAAGTTAAATAAGAGGGAACAAAGGTATTATGGAGTCACTAAAGGATGAAGAATGAGAATTGAAATACCGAGCAGATTTCAGAACCTATAATGTTTGAACCCATCTTCCTAGCAGCTCAGTATTTATGCTCTCAGGAATGAAAGTTTGACTGGAAAAAGCTTCCTCCTTCCAATCGCAACTGTGTGTATATTTTGTGTAGTGTTCAGTTGGGTTGGAGTTAGGGGCAAATGCTCTGTGGCTGGGTAGCAATTATGTCTCTTGTTCGTTTTCTCTACGGCTTTTTTTCCTTTCCCCAAAAAGCTGATATGAAAGCTTACTTTACCAATAGCCAAACAGAGACCTCACCTGTTTACAACCTGGCCAGCTGCATCAGCTTATATTAGCCACCCAATCACTAGCATTCAACCAACATTTGGGGAGCCTTTTCACTTTCCTTAAATGAAACATCTGGGTGGAACACTTATTCCCCCTTCATTCCGGATTTCAACTAGTTCTGCCTTTTCCCCTTTTCTGCCTTCACTTTGTCTTGTGTTTGTTTTTTTCAATTCCCACTGGCCCTGCCAATAAATTCCCATGGAGCCATTTTTAGCTCTGGACTTGAATGAATAGCAACTGAGGTCTCGAAGGGCCGCCTTTACCCTTGGCAGCCTTGGCCCAACTTATAAATTAAGCCGTGGCTTGTTTCCCTCCTACCCTTGTTTGCTTGCCAATTCTCAGTACACACAGAAGAGGACGCCCTGCAACAATAGAAAGCTGACTTGATGTCTAAGGGATAAAATGTGAAGTTTCTGAGGCAATCTTTCCAAAATTGTTTCCCTACGAGGGTAATAGCTCTTTCATGCCCACCCACTAGAGCACCAAAGGTGCATGATGGGAATTATAATCCAACATACCTGAAGGGCACCTTCTTCGAAAAACTATTCTGAAACATCTTCTGTGAAGGAATAGAAATTCTTTTAAATGGATACTTTAATTGAATTAGTCTAATGATGCTGTAGTACAGGGTAGGAAACCTGCATCCTTCTAGTTGTTCGGAGTTATAATTCATGAGGAATAGGATGTTATAATTCAGCAACTTTAAAGGGGTTTGTCCACTTTTGTCACACTAGTTTATTGAGCCTCTGGTAGGTTTCAGTATACTTGTAAATTCATGTTTTCCCTACATTGAACTCAACACTCATAGTTTGCAGTATAAGTACTTGTTTGCTTACCATGCTCAAATCATCCAAGTTGAGTGTATAATGTATTCGAGTGGCTTCTTTCATCTCCTTCTTACTCTATCCTTTAGTGGCATTAGTGAAAGCAGCAGTCTTGCCTTGGTTTAAATTAGCTAAGTGTTCTTGGTTAATGATACACCAGTGGCTAGAGCTTCAGTACATGGAAGAACAGCACAGAGGATGTACAGGTCATGATATACATATGCAGTTGTGTCTCTGGTGTATTAATTATGTACATTTGCATACATTTTACATATTTTGCTCCTATCCCTTTTAGATAGTCCTTTAAATATTTTTGTACACTTCCACTGGATTTAAATCTCAGCATGGGAATCTTTTTATTTTCTACTGTCAGAAATTGTAATGTCACTGAGAAACTAAATTAGCCATTCTTAAAGTAAACATGTCATTCTTCATTTTTTGACAAATTCCCTTTTTTGTGTTAGGGTAACCAAGCTATTAATACAACACACTGATCTCCACAATTTGAGACCAGATATGAGATCATGGAAGAAATTTAGCCTTGCCCACATGATTGTATCATGCCCATTGCCAGGTGAAGCATAACAGTATGTGCACATGCAGAGATGGTAAATTACAAGCCTATTTATCATTTATGGCAGAAAAGTAAGGATCGATAATACCATATACACTGTCTGGAGTCACCCGTAGTCTAATATTACAAAAAGCCCACTAGCATCTCTTTTGTACTCCATTTCAGTAGATATGACAAAAGATCACCATTTTTTGCGTTTTTGATAACTGGGAGGTGATTAAGAATGAGATACATATCTTACATTTTACAGAGGATTTATGCACCCATTTCATTCCTTACAAACCCTTGAATATTGGTTCCTAATGTCACTATCTTTAAAAATGCGGTCCTTCATATGTCTGCCAAAGCTTATTGCAAAAAGTTGATAGAAGTTGCATGCTGAGCATGCAAAACATTATTTTTCTTGCAACAGAAGAGTATAATTGTCACTCTGAAATTTGATCTTAGTGTGTATAGTCTCATCACAGTTTAGTATCACTGTGTGATGACACTACACTGCACCTGAGGTATATCTGGATAGAATCTGGAGTTCTGTTTTTGTTTATGACAAACAAAACTCTTGTCTGGCATTATTTCATGACAGCTTTTATTATTTCATTACATTATGTATGACTTATGTCCCTGACTAGCTTAAATAAGTCCAAACTACTTGCACCTGTCAATTTATTTTCCTTTATTCTAACTTTAAAAAGAAGAAAAATGCAATTATATCTTCTAGGGAGGAAGTGAATCACTTAGTTTATGTATAATAAGCATCATGAGAATGGGTTACACCTTTTTTTGATCCTGGTGCCCTCTAGCTGTGTTAGATTACAACTCCCGTCACTTCCAACATCTTGATGGGCAAGCATCATGGAGTTATAGTCTAGCACCTTGAGAGCATCAAGATAGGCTTTGATCTATATTGTTCCCCGTTCCTTCAGTTTTTCATAATGCTATCCCTTTCTACTGTGCTTTAGCAACTGACTGCTGCTTTATTTTTGTTTTGTTTTAAAAAGTCTGTACATATAGATAGAGCTTTATTTTGTTAATAAGACTAGTAACTTAACCTGTATATTTCAACACTCTTGTTTATAAAGGGTTTTCCTTTTCTTGGTACAATAAAGATGTTTTGGAACAGAGATCTGTGCTAGTTCTAGTTTTGTAAAATTCACATTGCCACCTAACTCATTGTGCTTGTTTCTTTTAACAACAGTTAAAGGCTGTGGAGATGTGATGATTAGTCTTTATAATAGAGAAGGTACACGATGCTAGATTTCCCTGAATTATCTGCAAACACTGATGCAGTCGTAATGCATGTTTACGTGGAAGAAACTCCCAGGAAGTTCAACAAGATTTCTTCCTGGGTAGGTTTGTGTAGGATTGAAGCTTAATATTACAGTCTTGCATGTGTTTATGAGGTAGTAAATTCCACTGTTCTTAAAGGGGCTTATTTCCTTGAAAGTACTAATATAGTCTTTTACAAGTGATAATGCCATTAATGTTTACACTTCCCTCCATCTGCATGATGATACGTCATCCTTGTTCATACTGATGTGTTTAACATCGTTGAAATCTCCAGTCTATTATCTATGGGACGAAAAACATATTTCTGAAATCTTTTCACCAAGGTATCTTATTCTCAGATTAAATCTTTAGACCTTTAGAGAGGAAGAGGCGGCAATGCATAAATTCTATGAGTATTAAAATAATTGTTTTTAAACAAATGGTCTTAGAAAACCATTGTGATTAATTTCAATTGAGATTAAAAAATAACAGATTGGAGTGGTGTAAGATAGGAGTTGCTGCAGTGGCCATAAACCTCAGCAGCCTCATGTATTCATGTTGGCAGTTGTTCAAAAACTAACATGACAGAGATAGTTGGCTGTGTTTTCTTAATCATTAGTGCATCCTTTGGAATGAGAATGTCTCTGTGTTGTGGAGCAATATGCAGTACAGATCCATGTACAGTACTGTACTATATTCTGGCTGCTTTGAAGCATAGCAATTGCCTGAGAGAAATGACCTTGAGCAGGCAAATGATACTGGAAAAATCTCTTTGAGGAATCTCTCTTGATCATCGGCCCAGACATGTATGATTGTGTCCCAGGTATTAGGTTAGTAGCTGCTACTTCTTTCTATCTCTTCCAAAGCCAGTTAAACATGACAAGAAATAATACTACTTATGTAGAATAAGTATTGGAGCAGAAGACAGGAGGGATAGAGAATCTGGGATCCTTTCGTTGCTGCTGAAGCACAGCTCCCAGCCTAATTTAGGTACCGATTTAAACAAATGAACTAACCAAGGACAATAAGCTGCATAATATGAATAGTTGATTACTCAGAAACAAAACATCTTCCCTCCAGTTTTTAATTTTAACATTGGCTTTATAGATGAAAAGAGACATTTGGTGTTTAAAAGGCTTCCGTTTTGTCTTTCATTCAAGAAACAAAGTCCACCGATTTGACATGTACCTGTAGGAACAGACAGTTCATTCAGTATTGTCAGCAACTATCATAATACAGAAGAATCTTGTTTATGTACATGGAATGGAGTACATGAATGGAATGGAGTACATAAAAATTGCTAAGAAAATTAGTGGTGCCACATACAAAGAGAGATGTGCTGGCATCTGCACATTTTTATAAAAAAATAGCAAGTCACTGTGAGGTAACCAATTAAGAGATGTAGACTAATCCTTGAAAGTTTAGCCTAACCAGTTCATTGCTTGGATGAACTGAGAAAGCTCTGCCCATACTAAAGATGCCTTTGTTGGCTTTTACCCTGTTACCTCAGTTTGCTCAACTGTTTGGCTCTCGAGACAAACAAGCACCACGTAAAGCAATGGTTCTGAAAACCCCTAAAGCTTCAAAGCAATCATATATTTCAAACAGTAACTACATCGCATAATTATGCAGATTTCTCTTTCAAGTACACAACACTACTACACAATGTCACCCGCACTGCAATCTTGTTTGTGTTCAAATGATAAATCAATTTTTCATGGTATAAAAATCAAGCTATAAAACTTCATAAATTGCTTGATTCTGACTATATGAGGACGAGTAGAGATATACATCAACACACCTCAATGTGGTGTGTTGAGAGGTTTGTGATGCCTCTAAGATAAGGCCAATGACCCTGTATCTGTCTTCAGGCCTTTTTTAACAGTTTGCTGGTATGCTGTGATTGTTTTAATAACACAATTATCTATAGAGACTTCTATTTCATACTGACATACTCCATATACTTTAATCTTCAGGGCGAAAATGTGTTTTACTGTTTTTAGGTAGATCTAAATTCCCTCTGAAGCTTTTACCTCACTATGACATCACATAATGAAAGAGACCTGTGCACATTACTGTGTCAACACTGAGAACATGACAATGCAGTATCATTGTGAATCCCTCTGAAGTAAAGACGGTTGAGATCCTGTTGTATAAATAAGTTCACTTATTTCCTAAAACTTCCTGCTATGCTATTCCTTTTATTCTCCCTAGCAAATAGCATGCACATTATATGATCTTGTGAAGATAAATTTGCCAAAAATGCTCTGAGCAACTCGGTGTTTAAAAACCATTTTTGCTTCCATACGAGTATCCAGAATGCACTACCTTGGAAAAATGCTAATCTTTGCTTTGAAAGTACTGCATTTTCTTAACAGGCTATGTAAAGAGTGAAACATAGATCCTGGCAGCAGGTTCCATCTTGGTCTGATAGGCGGAGATATCAAAGACAGCTTAAGCCTCCTACTTGCTTAGAAGGCAGAGAATTATGTAATTTATGACACTTCTCCATGGAGCTTTTGTACTGTTTATGCTGCTGCAGCAATCCCCACTCTGGCTCCAATTTCTATATAGTATATATTATTTCTGAAAAGGGGCAGATTGGCTACCTAGAAATTCAAATAAAAACATTTCCATTTTGCAGTTAGGGTTAAATGGGCAAACACTTTGCCCACTGCTGAACCAATTCCACGGCTCTCCACCTCCACCTTGCTTGTTAAAGCACCATAACTCATGTAGAGATTTGTCTAGACTGACTTTTCATCTGTTTTCCTCCCCAAGAACAAAGACAGCAAAATAAAAAAATAGACACAGGGTGAGAAGATGTTGTTGTTCAAGATCCAGTTTCTGTGTTCCCTTCTTGATTGGATGGAGGGAACAGAGATTGATCTGGCCATTCCTACAAGGACTGTAGTCAGGACAATAATAATATTTTTTGTACTATCCCTCTAGAAATTTCCTCCACAGAGGTCCCTGCACCCAGATGCCTTCTAAATAAGAGTGATAAGCTTTACTTATTATCCAGCCTAATCTTGAAATGCAAAAAAAATAGCACAATTTATGAGTTTTTCCTGCTCTCCCAAAAACCAAGGGCAGATACTGTATGGAGTAATAGTTTTTGCTGCCTTTGCTTTCTCTGAATGATATTTAAGATGGGTTATATGGCAAAACTGTAAAAATCCTGAGTAGACTAAATACCTCTAATGTGAAGAAGGAAATTGGCTAAAACCACTCCCTTCCACAACAGTGTCTCAGAGGAAGGGTGAATGTCTTCTAACTTAAAAGGACATTACTATTTTCTATAGCTGGTACATGTGTTAATAATGTGATTCTGATTGCTTTTGCACTAAATATGAGGAAATGGAGCAAGAGATATTTTACTGTATATACTACTAAGATGATTCGTACTCCGCTCTTCATTATATTATGGCAGTGCTATCTTTCCCTCTTTGGTGAAGGGAGGTAATGAAGGAAGCCATGCACTGAATGAAATTTCAGTTGCTCTGCATATGTCTAGCTACGTTAGATAAGCCTTCAGAATTAGGATGCGCACAGCTGACAATAAAACAACCAGTTAATTGGATAAAGCTTTTGAAAAATCCAAAGGGGCTGACTTGGCAACCAGATAAATCTTATAAAATGCATTTTAAAGCTTTTTGATGGTTGAGACTTCGTTGTTATAAAGAAAGCCATTTTGAACAATAAGGCTGGGTTCACACAATACTTTAAACCGGTCGGATGCTGTCACAAACTACACAATCCTGTTTATCCCAGTTAGAATGTTGTACAAAACCAGATGTTGAACTCTGGCCTTCCTTTAATAATTCAAAATAAAATTATTGGTGAGATAATGTGTAGCTCCTAGGGAGGGTGCATATAGTGTTGGCAGCCAAAAGTAATTATTTTATTGAACTATAAGATGTCTGGACTTAATTTCCCAGAATTCCCAAGCCAGACATGGTGGCTGGAGAATTATGGGAATTGAAGTGTACATATCTTAAAGTTGCCAAGATTGAGAAATACCGGTCTAGATGATTACAGGTTGCTAAGTCATCATCTAACTTCGGCACAGTACAAGCTTCTTAAACTTTCTAGTCTGAGGTTAATCTTTTTTTCTATATACACCACATGATGAAGCCCTTTTCCTAATATTTAACTCACTTTTCTAGCTCCACCCCATCCCATTTTCCAAACTATCGGGTCATTCAGAATCATCAGTAAGGCTGCGGATAACGACATCTGCTCCTTTAAGAAAAACATGAAATTACAATGTCATAAAAATTACCTAGAGTAGAGAAGCTGCTACAGGGGAGAGGAAGGGAAATGGTTCACAAGCAGACATTTGCAGCTGCTGGGTCAAAAGAATGAATGCATTCATTACTCTTTGCTGCCCTCCGGAGGCCTGTCAGAATACTTTTGCCCAGACAAGAAGGCCTATCCTTTCGCTTGAAATCAAGCACCTGCATCAGAGGTGAAGAAAATTTAGATTATGGCTGAAGGATCTGGTCTTTTTGCCCTGGGAAGATTCTCAGTAGGAACTTTCTGGGTCTGAAAGGTTCTGTCTTCTTGTGTCTCCTGACTGGCATGTTGTGTTTCTGGAGGTTTATTCAGAAGTCAGCATCTTGCTTGTAAGAGAGATGGAGGGAAAGAAAAAGTGAGAAAAGCAGAATTTTTAATGAGAGGTAAGAAAGCATTGGTAAGAACAGGCAAAGCAAGCAGGGCACTTTTAAAGACAAAGATCTGCAGAAAAGTGACCAAGGAGGTCCTATCATGAATTAAGGGAAGAAGGAAGGGGAGATGTTTTCTAAGAGGGATATAAGCATAAAAAATGAAGCAATGTGTTTTGTTTTCTGAGCAAGTAAGATGGTTTATGCCACTCTTGATCCTTTCTCCACAGCTGTACTCCACTGATACTGCTCATTATATCCACCCAATTAATCCATTTTATCCTCCAACTTCCCCATTATTTGGAAGGATTATATATTAACAGATGTCAGTTCCATCACAGCATATGAGCTCAGAAGTACAGAAGAAGGCAGAGGTTCATGGATTTTATTCATAAATAATGATTGTCATAAGTGACCATGGACAAGATCTTATACATCTTTTCTTCACCTGTATTTACATTCACAAATTACACCTCTCTCTCTATAAACCTCCCATAATGCATTGTCTATACTGGCTGTTAGGAGTTGAAGTCAAATTCACCTGAAGGACTCCAAGTTATGTTGGTTAGATTCACAGTGAGGTTTAATGTGGTCCTGTCATAAAACTTAGGATTTGTCCAATTTTCACAAGATCGGTTCTGTAACTATTATTTACCAAATAACAATAGCTACATTTATAAATCAAAGAATAACTTCGTCAGTTCTGTTTCAAGTCTTTAACTCAGTTTAGAGGACATGTTCATAACGCTTAGGGATACCCTATAATTAAAAAGCTGTCCTGCTTTCTACTATCCATTGGGGGGGGGGGTGGTAGTTATCTGAACATTAATGCAATAAAGGCCAAGGTAGTTGTTCTTGATAATGAAAATGGAATGAATGATTGCAGGTTATATGTTACAGTTAAACAGCTAAAACATCACAGGTAGGTGAACTTATCTTGCTAGACTGTTTACTACAGATGCAAAACTGGAAAAAGAAATGTACAATGCTGATGAAAAGATAGTATTGTCTGTCGTGAAGAATGGATGCTTGTCAAAAGAAGCAAGAGAGGCTGTATCCTTCTCATTTTCACACAGATGTGAGAGTTGGATATGTCGAAAGAAATATTAAAGTGAGTTGAATGCACCAGGAATGGGGCGCTTAAAATATATGTGAGGTCAAACACAGATAGAATATAGAATGAGAGGATGCCCATTGAAATGTGGACTGCATAGAAATGTAAATAGCCATTGCAAAAAAAAGTATGTGAAGACGGGTTGACCATTCAGAGAACGAATGAGGATCAACTTCCTCTCTCTCTCACACACACACACACAAAATATACATGAAGGGTGAATGGGTTGAAAAAAGGGGGAAGACCAAGATAGTGATTGAATGGAATGTTTTGAAAAAAAAAGAAGAAAGGCAATACAGCAAGGCTGAAAAGGTATAGAGATATATAGTGAATAGTGTATCGGGGTTAATGGTTGGATCAGGAATGCAGAGAATGTAAATATGCAACTTTTTATCCAACTATTCAATAGCTAACTGGTATTTAAAAAAGCAAAGCATTTCTACAAAGGGAAAAGGAAATAAATGCTATCCAAGCACAAAAATGTCTAAGACAGGATTAAGGCAGTCTTATATTGTCTAGATATTTTGGACTACAATTCCATAATATCTTACAACCAGGAACATGGCCTGCAGCTTGTGGGAGTAAATGCAAAGCATCTGGCAAATACTGGCTTGACTGTCCCCTTTCCTAAGGATACTAAATGCCCTCTCTTAACAGCAATTCTGCACCAGCTATCCTACTATGAGGAAACTACAGGAAATCAGATTTTAGGAAATTAATTATAATAGCATTGCAATTACAAGCCTGCAGGAGGCTTGTTGTTTGCATCTTTGCTCCAAAGTACAAATTCAGTGGACATTTGATCATCTAAGTTCATAACTAAGCTGAAGAGACATCATAGGAACTGAGAGGTCATCTGTTTTTAATTCTAGCAATTGTTTGCTGAGTAAAATAAAAGCCCATCCGATAGAAAATGTGGACAAAAGAAAATTCAGAGTGTGAAATGACATGTTTTATACTGATTACAGTGCCTCAGATAGAGACCCAAGGACTGATGCTAACAGTTTCATTCGCATTATGCCTTCACACTTCCGTTTTATCCAGCCATAGGGCAATGCAGAAATGCTGATCCACTTCTGACTGGAGAACCCGTAAGGGGTATGTATAAACTTGGCCCTTTAACCAAAAGAACCCAAATTATGTTCTGGAAGATAAAGCACCGTAACAGTATGAGCTTTTTGCAACTCATAAAGGATATTCAGATTGGTTCTAGTTTCCTGTTCCACCATCTGAATATAAGGAGTGTAAAATTTATTTATATACAAGGTAAAGTTGTGAAATAAAAGGATTGACTGAGGAGACCAGACTGTCTATGTCACAGTTTATATACCAATGCTCATGCAGTCATAAGATTTTTCTTTGCTGTATGAATGAAATAGCCTTCTCCAATTTGGCCCTCTTTAGATAAAACGGGTCTTCAAATTCCAGAATTCTTAGTCAGAGCAAGGCTGGTAATTTTGGAGTTACTATCTGAATCTGCTGGATGTGTCCAGGTGGCGAAAAGCTGCACTAAATTGGTAAACAGGTAGTAAACTTGGGTAAAAAACCTTGTTACCGGGTTTTATTGGTGTGCTTTCTTTTTCCTGTGCTACATCAACTTTCCTACTTATATTTATATATTTGTATTATTAAAATGTTTAATTTTGTGGAATTCACCTTCTCAAAATACTGAATGGCACAATGTAATATTACAGCAGACTCTATGGGCAAAGCAACACATGAATGGAAATGCACCATTTGGAACAGGATGCAATTTTGTGATTGGGAGAGATAAGTAAACTTCTTTCACACATATGGCCATTACAATAACAGAGTATTGCATAAACTTGGTACATCTATTCCTTACGAAAAGTACTCTGTCTTTTGTGCTTTTGTCATATTAGGTTCTAGGTAGTAACATCTGCTCTCTTCAAAGTGGCACTATATGAATTATATGCACACATAATCTGAGGTTGCCTACATTGTTGGACTTTCAGAATATAGGTGTTGAAATTGCCCACAATGTCTAATACAATTTTCAGCACAGATCTCTCTGTTGCCAGTTAATAGTTCAGGGAGGCCATCAGCTCTGAGCTTGACCAAAGTTGTAATAGCTCTTTAAAGACTGGGACTTTCCCTGAGCCTAAATGTTCCATATTTTAAAACTGGTGCATGTGGGAATATTTATTCCAGCTTCAGGGTCTTAATCTTTTAAGTCATGGATTTTCTCTCCACACACACATGTAGAGATTGGAGCAGATCTCAGAATGGATTCTTTCATTGTTGTAAAGAGAAGCTATTGTTCCTCCTCCATTCTCACAAACCAAAAGACCAGAATCCCATGTTCTTGAAAAACAAAAACAAAACTCTTGTTAGTTTTCTTTCTTCTGGCCAAGGAACAAAGGTGTCATCCAGCAATAACCTTCAAGGCTATACAAATCTCTAAGCAAACCTTCTTCCCTCTTGGCCACCCACTTATTAAGCCCAGAAGTCCTTGAATCTTCCCCCGCACATGCCCCAGAAACTCTTGCCAGCAGCCATGTCATAACATCACCTTCCGAAACCAACATGTGGCAGGTAATCCGTGGATGGCACAGCCAAGTTCAGGGGCTTTGTTGAATTTTTTGCTTTTGTGGAAGGTGTGCTTTTCTTTCCCAGCCCTGTTTCATGATGTCTGACCACTCAGCACTGCAGGAGGAGAGGGTGGCAGGTGCTCTACACCAGAGAAAATAAGAGTGGAATCTTGAGAACCAGAAGACTCTTTGGACTTTAACTTCACTTGGACATTTGAAGGGAAGTCACCACAGGTTTTGTTTTAAAGTACTGCTTAAATCTTATGTCTGCGTACCTGCACAGCAATATAAAGATAGACATTTGTTATGTATAATACCATGAACACTTTGTACACATTAATTTTGTAGCATGTGGT
>NW_015386386.1:846459-847922 GCF_001527695.2 Protobothrops mucrosquamatus | reverse complement strand
CTGTCTTCTCACATACATCTACAGCACTTAAACACTGAATTCTTACACTGATACTTCTCATGCATTTATACGCATTCTTACATTTTTATAAACATGCTTATTTTGATAATTCACATATGATGCTCATAATAGGATGATTTTACAAGCTTTTGTAAAAAGATCAACAATAATAATGTGCAACAATGAAAATATTAGCCTAGGACTTGAAATTGGGGATCAGATTCTGACTTTTTTAGGTGACCTGGAACCATCTACTTACTCTCAGACAAAAGTATAGAATTAAAGGAACAATTTAAAAATGGTGTAAGGTATGGGAATATGCAAACCATTCATTTCCATGCCCACCATGTTGCTAATGCATCAGACTTAACCTAATCTGGAATTCTGGTCAAAATTATTCTAAATCCATGTCTCACTTAATTTCCTTTCTTGGTTCTCAAATTTGTCATAAAATCTACATGTGGTTACCTCTAAATTCTCATTACATGGAAGAGTTTCTCCTGCATTAAATGTTTTCTAGAATAATCACAAATGCCCTGATTCCCAGATAACCAACTGCCTAATAATTCTAGGGAGCATTTTTGAATTAATACAGATAATAAAAATCATCATCATCTATGCTGCTCCAATACAAGATTGGAGCAGCACAGTCAATGAATTGGTATGCCCTTAAAATATTAATCTGGATTTATCTCAGCTTTTGACCTTTGCTTTAACGTCTATGACTTGTCATCAAAACTGAATGTCTTTAAATGTCCCAAATGTATTTTTCAAAAGGCAACTGAACTTTCTTGTTTCCTTGAAAAATGTTTTCAAAGGAAAACAAAACAAAGATAGTCCAGTTGCCTTTTGAAAAGCATCTTTGAGACAACCATGGCTTGGATGATTGAGAATCTACATAGACATTCTTCACATGTTGCTTACTCCAAACATTTTGATCCCACCTTTGATTTGAAGATGGGTTTAAGTCCATTATCAACTAACTACAGTAATAAGAAAAAAAAGGCAAAGGCTAAATCCCAAACTCACTTTTACCTAGGAGTAATTGCCTTGGCTGAGAAAGTGGATAAAATACCAATCCCATGCAAGATTATTTGGAAATAATGACAAATATAGGTGATTGGGAATGTAAATGTAAAATTGCAAAAATTGCAGGAAATTTAAAATGAGCAGTTGTTCAATGGGTCACAAGGCAACTGAGGACCATGGGAAAGAAGGCAAAGCAGGTTATTCATTTATACATTTGGTTTCATTTTATCTTTCTCTTCATCTCATCTATATTTAATCAACCATGGTAAGGATTATAATATGAAGCCCATATTTAGGATGTGGGGCATAAGTGTGAATGACATCAAGGGAAGAATCAGGGATTTCTATTAAAACTGATTCTTCACTGATATTTTCAAAATGTTATTTGTTATTTTTTTTTGTTATAATCCATTAAGACTTTAGGTGTCTTACTG